>NC_071274.1:2756425-2793925 GCF_023375685.1 Ictalurus furcatus
CACTTTTTGGCAGCTAAGAAAGCCAAACTATCTTATAGGAACTCATTCCGATAAGGTTTTTCCATAATACATGACATTACCAACTTAAAAAAGGGTTCTATTGCTTCTATTCTATAATAGTGGAACCCTTAAGGGTTTTTTTGTTTGTTTGTTTGTCCTGTCAGGGGAATCCTTAAAGGTTTTGTGCAGAACTGCAGAACCTTCCCTGTTAGAAAGCGTACCAAGTAGAACCTGTTTAAGAAGCTAAGTCCTGTAAACTGTCCACAGAACCCTTGATGAACCCCGATAAAATTTTTGTGTAGAAACCTACAAGAAGTTAAATCCTTTAAGAGCTTTTGAAGACCCCCAAATTTCTATGTATGCAATTCATCACTATATGTATGTCTTAGTAAAACGGGTCTATCTTGAACCCTCTATTGTAATATTCTAGACAGAAGCTTTAGGGTTTAGGGGTTAGGATGGGGTTAGGATAGGGTTAGGGTTAGGATAGGGTTAGTGTTAGGGTAGGCATAGGGTTAGGGTTAGGGTAGGGTTAGGGTTAGCATAGGGTTAGGGGTTATGATAGGTTTAGGGGTTAGGATGGGGTTAGGATAGGGTTAGTGTTAGGACAGGGTTAGGGGTAGGATAGGCATAGGGTTAGGGTTAGGGTAGGGTTAGGGGTTATGATAGGTTTAGGGGTTAGGATAGGGTTAGGGTAGGGTTTAGGGGTTAGGATAGGGTTTAGGGGTTAGGATAAGGTTAGGGTAGGCATAGGGTTAAGGTTAGGTTAGGGGTTATGATAGGTTTAGGGGTTAGGACAGGGTTAGGGTAGGGTTTAGGGGTTAGGATAGGGTTAGGATAGGGTTTAGGGGTTAGGATAAGGTTAGGGTAGGCATAGGGTTATGGTTAGGATAGGGTTAGGGGTTATGATAGGTTTAGGGGTTAGGATACGGTTACGGTTAGGATAGGGTTTCAGGGTTAGGATAGGGTTAGGGGTTATGATAGGTTTAGGGGTTAGGATAGGGTTAGGGTAGGGTTTAGGGGTTAGGATAGGGTTAGGATAGGGTTTAGGAGTTAGGATAAGGTTAGGGTAGGCATAGGGTTATGGTTAGGATAGGGTTAGGGGTTATGATAGGTTTAGGGGTTAGGATACGGTTACGGTTAGGATAGGGTTTCAGGGTTAGGATAGGGTTAGGGGTTATGATAGGTTTAGGGGTTAGGATGGGGTTAGGGTAGGCATAGGGTTAGGGTTAGGATAGGGTTAGGGTTAGGATAGGGTTTAGGGGTTAGGATAGGGTTATGGGGTTAGGGTAGGCATAGGGTTAGGGTTAGGATAGGGTTAGGGTTAGGATAGGGTTTAGGGGTTAGGATAGGGTTTAGGGGTTAGGATAGAGTTTAGGGGTTAGGATGGGGTTAGGGTAGGCATAGGGTTAGGGTTAGGATAGGGTTTAGGGGTTAGGATAGGGTTTAGGGGTTAGGATAGGGTTAGGATAGAGTTTAGGGGTTAGGATAGGGTTTAGGGGTTAGGATACGGTTAAGGGGGTTAGGATAGGGTTAGTGTTAAAATAGGGTTAGGGTTATGTTAGGGTTAGGGTAGGGTTTAGGGGTTAAGATAGGATTTAGGGGTTAGGATACGGTTAAGGGGGTTAGGATAGGGTTAGTGTTAGAATAGGGTTAGGGTTATGTTAGGGTTAGGGTAGGGTTTAGGGGTTAAGATAGGGTTTAGGGGTTAGGATAGGGTTAAGGGGGTTAGGATAGGGTTAGTGTTAGAATAGGGTTAGGGTTATGTTAGGGTTAGGATGGGTTTAGAGGTTTGGGTTAGGATAGGGTTAGTGTTAGAATAGGGTTAGGGTTATGTTAGGGTTAGGATGGGTTTAGAGGTTTGGGTTAGGATAGGGTTAGTGTTAGAATAGGGTTAGGGTTATGTTAGGGTTAGGGTAGGGTTTAGGGGTTAAGATAGGGTTTAGGGGTTAGGATAGGGTTAAGGGGGTTAGGATAGGGTTAGTGTTAGAATAGGGTTAGGGTTATGTTAGGGTTAGGATGGGTTTAGGGGTTTGGGTTAGGATAGGGTTAGTGTTAGAATAGGGTTAGGGTTATGTTAGGGTTAGGGTAGGGTTTAGGGGTTAAGATAGGGTTTAGGGGTTAGGATAGGGTTAAGGGGGTTAGGATAGGGTTAGTGTTAGAATAGGGTTAGGGTTATGTTAGGGTTAGGATGGGTTTAGGGGTTTGGGTTAGGATAGGGTTAGTGTTAGAATAGGGTTAGGGTTAGGATGGGTTAGGATGGGTTTAGGGGTTCGGGTTAGGATAGGGTTAGGAAGAACATCATTTTTAAGAACTACTTATGAAGTTAAGAACCCTTAACTATCCACAGAAACCTTGATGAACCAAAAACTGAGTGCAGCACGTGCTATTTTAACTAAAAAGTTTGTATAAAATCTAGCATCTTCTTCAGTTTATCTTGTCTGTGGGAACCCCTAAAAACTTTACACCTAGTACCCTATCATAAAGGGTTTTTCAATCAAATAGGGTTCTGGGTCAAACTAAGCTTGTTTAGGAAACCAAGAACCGTTGAAGAACTCTTGATATCTTCAAGAGAGAAAAATGAGCGGCTGATGAAGTATTGACTCTTCATAGCTGCTATAATGCAATTGCTAACTTGTTTCGTAGATGTTCCACAAGCTTAACTGTAACTATAAATGGATAAAAATGATGATGTGTCATTCTTTATTTAAAAATTTGATTCATTTAAAAAAAAAAAGTGGAATCATTGGCAAATCGCTGTGGTATCAGTGGAATGAAACACTTCAGGATGTGCTGTTACTGGAAAATCTTTGTTGATTATTGTCTTGATTATTTTCCTACAACAGCACTCCACCAAGTGTGTTATTCTGTATAAAGTTATTGAATTAAATGCTTTTAAAGAAGTATATTTTGATTTGCTTTGGATAAAAACCATCCATCCAAATGAATTCATTTACTGCTAATGAGGGAAAGAATTCAATTCTTTAAAATCCAAAAACGTCGTACGTTAAAAGTAACGCTGATAATAATAAATAACAACGAGCGTTTTTCTTTCCGTAATGTACTTTCCGGAGCAGTTCTCTAAACCCCAGATATGGCTTTTTCTCTGCCGTCATCGCTGAATCAATAAAAGTATTTCTCTTCATCAGGAGTTCATGGCTCAGTCAACGACACGCTGATGTCTCGTGGCAGAGGAACATTAAGATTGCATTTCCGTTCGAACCCTTTTACGGCCCAATCTAAGAGGCTCCAAATTCATGTCGCGCATTTCTCTGAAAGCTTTAATTGAGACTCCCTTCTTAATTTTTATGACCATTAATCCAATTATATTTGACCTGAGACGTGGCCGGGCTTCGTCTCGCCGGCTCTTCATCGCCGGACCGCCCTCTCACCTAATTACAGAAGAGTCATCTGCTGCCGAACGTGCTCCGGTTCAACCGCAGAGGCAGAACCCGCCATAAAGTACAATAAACGTTAGAGATAAAGGAAAGGTCTTTAAGGAGCTGATTTTTTACAACACAATTTTGACAACAAAGCTTTTGTTTTGATATTAATGGAATGAACTTGGCAAAATATAAACATAAAAAAAGTACATAATAATAATAATAATAATAATAATAATAATAATAATAGTTATCATCATCACACGACTTTTTCTTGTATCTACTTGTGTGATGATAATAATATGATAACTATACAACATAATATTACAGTTCTGGAAATATGGCAGTATTCCATTGTGTTACACTGTCTATTAAATATTGCATTACGTTTATTATTTAGTTTAGTTTTTTTTTTTAAATGCAGAAAATATCGTTTTTGCCTGATTTCATCCTCTTTAAATGTATAACTAAAGACACGTGCAACATCTTTCAATGATTTTTGTCAGATTTAACGTTACACCCGTTCTTGTGATTAACAGACACTATAGTTAACTGCATTATTATTATTATTATTATTATTATTATTATTATTATTATTATTATTATTACTTTATGAAAGGGGGGGGGGGTGAGCACGAGAATAAGGAAATCTGATGTTCCACAGATGGATGTGTCTGAGAAACTTTTCGAAGTGAATGAGTGGACATGTTTCTGTAGACACTAGATGGCACTACATTACTCCAGACTCAGTGTAATTCAGATTCGATCTCAAACACACACACACACACACACACACACACACACACGCGCGCGCGCGCGCGTCGGTCTGATTTTTAACATAGCCGTTCTTTCAGATCACTTTGTCCTTCAATTCAGAGCGAGAGCTGGATTTCCTCTATCATGAACAAATACATGCTACTATATTATTATATCATATACAGTATATTACATTATTATTATTATCTCCGTTACGCCACTGTGTCCATAATAAACATTATACAAATAACCAATATTAATATTAATTTTTTGCCTAAAATGCAGACGACACGTTACATTCTTGAAATGATATCCTTTAAGCTCTTTAAGCTCTTTAAGCATATATTTTTCTCTATATCTAATTATCTATTTTTTTTTTTTACATTTTTTTTCTTTATGCAACAACAACATCAACAACAACAACAACAACCCCCCCCCCCCCCCCCACCAAAGAATAATAGAAATCATTCTTCGTGCAGTTCACATATACGGTATTTCAGTGCTGAGAGCTGGGAGAGAAATATAGCAATATTATAACATGTTGGAACATTATCATAATGTTAAAATTATGAATATCAGAACATTAGACTTGAATATAGATGTGAAATGAATACGCATTTCAAACTGAATGCTCTATATTACTTTAGTACTCCATATCATTTCTAAATTTGTTCTAGGTATAGAATCGTGAAAAAAGAGAGAGCAGAGCGTAACACACACACACACACACACACACACACACACACACACACAAAACACACACACACATATGGTTAACACATCACATCACGACCAAACTTCCCTGATGAAGTGAGTCCCGTTTGAGGAGTTCTTTATTACGCCTCTGATCCATACCAATTCAAATCCATATCAATATCAATTTACTGATATCAATATCCATCCCGCTCGCACAGGCAGAGGCGCCTCGGCTCCCCAGACAACCGCCACCTCGCTGCTTAACACACACACACACACACACACACACACACACACACACACACACACACACACACACACACACACAAAGCCTCAGAGTAAGGAGTCAATAAGGCAGAGCGTCTTTGAGAGAGTATCGACGGTTATCAAAAACGCCCTTGATGTAATTTCATGCCTGTCGACACTCATAGTCCATATGCCGAGCATTACGGGGGGTGTGTAAAGCGCTCGTGGGTCGGATCTGAAGCACTCTACATGGAACTTGGTCTCACACACAGAGTAGCCACTGGAGCTGTGTTAACCGGGAGTTAGGACCCCTTCTAACATCAAATCCCCTCACTTTTAACGAGATCTGATATCGCACCCCTGAGTGCACGCTCCCAACTAGTTCCAAAGTTTCGTTTCTAATGAACGCCCAGGGATTCATCAAACGGCGGGATGCTCTCACGCCTGAGGAGAGATGAGAATTTATCTGTGCAGCAGCTCTTAGTGAATGACACATCGAGGACATCTTTCACTCCAAAAGGCACCAGGAGGAAGAAGTGCACTAAAACAGACCGACCGCCTCGTATGTGCTTGGTACTAAAAAAAAAAAAAAAAAAAAAAAACCCAAACAAAACAAACAAAAAAAAAAAGTTAAAAGTGAATCGATCGGTTTTGTTCTGCATAGTTTGCGGACAAACGTTACGTTTCGTTAGCAGTTATCGTGACGCCGAGTGCTGACATTACTCTGAAAACTCAAACTATTCAGAGTTCTGTCTCCTTCTATTTAACGCCGGCAGCTTGATCAAGAAAAATTCCGTCTCTGTTATTAACTGACTTAACAAAGCTGCTCGGGTCCATCAACGGATCAAAGGATATTGCTGGTTTTAAGTGAAAAATGAACCTAAACAAATCTGCGTTCAAACTGTTTGGTGTTGTGCACATGTCCGTATACCAACTTTGACTTTGGGAAAGCAGCTGCACTTGAGCTGAAAACATGAAATCACTTAAAATGTTTTCATCTAAACCTGCTTTGTGCTGGAAGTAAGGAAGAAAACTGTGTGTCATGCTGGTGCTGGAAAACAATCAACGACAGCTGATGCGCAATACAAAGCGAAGATACGTTGAGCTGAATATTTTCCTCTTAGGGATGCTTCCATACAGATCCCATCCCATCTTTTACTTCTGAGAGACTCCGCCTCTCTAAGATACTCCTTTTATACGCAATCGTCTTACTGACCTGTTGCCAATTACCCTAATTAGTTGCAAAATGATCCTCCAGCTGTTTCCTTACTTCTCCAGCCTTTTGTTCTCCCGTCCCAACTTTTTTGAGACATGTCGCGGCCATCAAGTTCAAAAGGATCTTTCCGTAAAAAGGTGGGTTTACTCAGTTTAAACACGTGATGTGTTTTCTACGCTGTAGTGTGAATAACGTACGGGTTCATGAGATTTGCGAGTCGTTGCATTCTGGTTTTTATTGACATGTATTTACATTTTACACAGCGTCCCGACTTTTTTGGAACCGGGCTTGTAAATTCACGTTACGTCTAAGCCATGTTGTCGGACATGTTTGAAAGACGAGTTATCACTTTACATTATAGCAGCAATAAACAGTCGTACTCTCGCCGGGTTCTCTTTCTTTTCTCTCTGTCCTGAAAACTTAGTGACAAAGCGCTGACGCTGGAGACTCCTTCCATGAATGTTCAATAAACTCCACCGTGTAGCTGAAATCTGGAACCTTCTCAGATGGACAACCATAGTCACTTTAAAAAAACAAAACAAAACAACAACGACAATGTTTAACCTAAGCTCCGCCTCCGAAAAACTGTAGCGCAAAGCAGGAAGTAGTGGATGATAGCACGGTTTGAAGTTGAGGTATAATTTTATAATATGGTTTGCTCAAAAATTGAGATCACGAATCTGAACAACGTCGAACAAAATCTTCTTCCAAACCAGAAGCCTAGAACGCAGAAGAGAATCTAGATCTACTGCGCAGAATAATCGCAGTATTATTGCGCATTTTATACTGTGATCTCTTATACTGAAATATCACGATAATGTATCCTAAGGGTCTGAATTAGATCAAAAGGATCCTCTAGGGTTCGTATCGCTTACTGTATCCCAGTGCGTGTACGTGTTAGAATGACTTCCATGACTTACCACCAGCCTCCGTCAGATTTCATTCCTTGCCTCTAGAACGGGAATAAGACAAGAAGAATTACGGCATCTGCGATCTCCAGCTCTCCTCTGGTCTAAGAATGGAGTTCGTTTGGGCAAATGCAAATGCACAGATAAATAAATGCACCCCCCGTACTCCTGGGCCTCCATCCCTGGGGGGCCTTTTTCATAGTCTTTGTGTTATAATTGCCATGCACAACATGCAAGACCCAGAGTTCGAGTATTGACCGAGCTGTTTTAAAAGAAATGATAGAAATCTCAGTGGATCTTATACAAAAGATGTAAAAGATTGAGCAAACCGATATGTTTTCTCACATCCATCCATCCATCCATCCATCCATATATGCATTCCTGTCCCTGTGCTGTCCATATGCATGCTGTATAACACTCTGTGTGTTTGGTAAGCATGTGCCCGTCCTGATCTCTCATAATATTAGCGCGAATCAATGCGCTGCTTTTTTAATTATTGCTCATGGTACAAAGCGGGGGAAGGCTCATTTAAGGGCGGATCAATGCGGCAGAGCGATTGGCGGCTGGCGCGGCTGTACATCAGGCGCCTTGATGTGAAAATCGTTGGGGCCTGCGCGGGCCGCGGCTCGCTCTGATCAGGCCGCTTAGGGCCCCCAGCTGGCTCCGGGGCCTGGCTAATGGCTGAACCCTACGTGAACCAGCATCCTCCATCGTTCCCTCTGAAAAACACATCACGGTGATCTCGATCGGAAAACTGAGAGAGAAACACACGCGCCCCCCCCCGCCCCCATCCTCTCCTCCGCCCTCTTTCGCCTCTACCTCCTTCGCCGCTCTCTCTTTTCTCGCTCCGTCTCTCTCTTCATCATGCCATTGATTACTTGCTATTTTTCTTCCTTTATTTGTTCCCTTCATCCTCCTCTCATCCCAGGGTAGGGGAAAGGCGCAGCGCTCCCGTGTACACCTCTATTACCGTCCTTCTATCTATCCTCAGACCGTGACCGAGGTTGTTGAGAGCTCTTCTTTTTGCCTCCGTATGCTTTAAGAGGTTAATAACTTGGGCCTTCGGACATTATTTAAGGGCCGGTGAGAGGAAGCGCATCACGTCGCTGGTATTCTGTTGCTTTGGGGTCAGCTTTGGCCCCTGACGCTCACTATACACCGAGAAAACTCCACCTCAGCCCTGTCGTCTCTGCTCCTCAGCCGTCCATGCTGCACATTCTGATCTCTTTTATCACACACTTCGGCCCTCTGGTGCCTAAACTGATACAAATGGCGCTAATCTCAGGAATGTGTGAACGGCAGCGTTTCGGCAGCAATCGGCGTTATTTGTCACCATTCCTGCTTCCCCGTCTCATTTGCACAGAGACACTCGTGTTAAATGGCCAAATAATTGTTTTCAGCATTTAGCCCACTCAACTTCTATCAGGGAGTTTGCACATCAACTTCGTGCTCCCAGCTGATGATTTATACCGAGAGTCTGAGCGGTGCTTGGGGATATCAATCCCAATAAGCACTGGCTCACTGGACCAACATCCAATCAGGATCCACGCAAAGCCATGGTGCACATGCAATGTTCCCAAACTAGGGTCATTTTAGCATTCCTTTTGCTTTTGACTCCTTTCGGGATGTTAATACAGATACGTGTGATGTTCGTAATCTTCGTTTAAAACTTTGAGCCTGAGAAACTTTTTCTTAAGACCTTCCGTAATCTATTTTCGAGACTTTTAAACTAACCCTCACATAACTCTGGCCTGGGTTCAACTATGTAGAAGTCTACAACAGAATATGATCGTTTCAGCGTTCTAAGTAGAGCGCATTGGGGAATTTCCTTGAGGAACCCATCCTTCCATCCATTTTCCATACCGCTTATCCTATGCAGGGTCACGGGGAGCCTGGAGCCTATCCCAGGGAACTCAGGGCATGAGGCAGGGGACACCCTGGATAGGGCGCCAACCCATCGCAGGACACAATCACACACACACGCACATACACACACACACACTACGGACAATTTGGAAACGCTATTCAGCCTACATCACATGTCTTTGGACTGGGGGAGGAAACCGGAGTACAAGGAGGAAATCCCCGAAGCACGGAGAGAGAATGCAAACTCCGTGCGTGCTGGGTAGAAGCGGGATTCGCACACTCAAGCCCGGGAGCGCGAGGAAAACGTGCTAACCACTAAGCCGCTAAGTGAAAAAGAAAACTCCTAATCTGTCCTGAAGACTTTCCCGTGGCGGAAAATTGTTACCAAGCACTGACACTGGAGACTCCTTCAATAAATGTTAATTATTAAACATCTCCTTGCAGAAAACTTCACCATTTAAAACTATATATATATATATATTTTAAACTAACAACATTGATTATTAATTCACCTAGATTATGTAGAGCTCACGCCAAATCAATTACTATAGAAACGATACCGTAGTGCAGCAGACACTACTATCACAGCTGTTATGAAATAATAAAAAAAAATCATCAACACCTCTTGACCAATCAGATTCAAGAATTCAGTGCTGTGCTATAAACTGGGTTGCACTATAGAGAACGACCTCGGACCTCGGACCCTTTCCCCTCAATCCATATGATATACGAGTGCTTGGATTACACTATTTGTTTCCTTGATTGACATAAAAAAGCCACTTCAATGAGTAATGAGTGAGCCAAAGCTCATTTGAGACCCTTTAAATCCAAGGCACTTATTAATTAGCTTAATAACAAGTCCAGGGTCTTTAATGGATCTGTTTAATAATCGTAAGTAATAATGTAATGCTTTGGTGGGTTACATTGCGGGTCGTTGTTTTTTTTGTGTGTGTGTGTGTTTTTTTTTCCCCACAAGCTGTAATGAAATCTCTGGTCATGTCGTCAACTTGTTTTACGTCTTTATGACATGCGAACATGAAGCGTGCAGCCCCAACACCCCACCTCCCGCCTCTCACCCTCACTCACTCTCCGACAGACACGGAGAATTATTGTTACATTGATCATTAGTCCATAACGCCAGTTCATTTACTAATTAAAATCTCAAAAAGGGCAACATCGACAAAGCGCTAAATGCTTAAATCACCATTTTTGACCGACCTCTGACACGGCAAGTCTGGTGCCAGATAGCATTCAAGGCCACGCGAACCACCGCATCCGACCACCAGGGCATTTTTTATGATGCCTTTAATTCTCCTCTAAATAAAAACGATTCAATCATTCAGATTGGTGGAAGACTCCCGACGAACGGGACGCGACGTCAAATAAAGCGGAAAGTTTATATTTGTGCGCTCTATAAATTACACGCAGGGCTAATTTTCCAGAGTATGTCAGTCTCAAAGTGTGTCAATTCGCAAGAGTACGCACGTAATGCATTTTATTATAATGAAGCAGGGACGGGCTCCACTATTTCATCCGCCGAAGACGCTCTTCCTCGGCCAGGTTTGAAATGAAATGACGCATTTGGTTATGGATTCCATTTTTACGGATATGATCCCAAGGACGCTGAGGTTCATCTAAATATAGCGGCGTGCCGAGTTTAGACTGCCGCTGAGGTCTCACCGTGGTGAAGATGCTACGGGAATAAAATATGATTAATGTTCAGCTGAATCATGATGCCGGCCTCTCGGGCCGATGAGATCTTTGTGGTGTTTGATCAGTGAACCGCTGGTTTGACGGAAACATCTCTGGTAGAATTTGGTGCTATGCTTGTAGCTCGTTTCTCGGGGTCGTACACAGTTTTATAGGCTAGATGAAAAACGATGGGGCGCACGTTCGCCTCACACCTCCAGGATCCGGGGTTCGAGTCCTGCCGGGGCCCTGTGTGTGCGGAGTTTGCATGTTCTCCCCGTGCTGCGGGGGTTTCCTCCGGGTACTCCGGTTTCCTCCCCCAGTCCAAAGACATGCATGGTAGTCTGATTGGCGTGTCCAAAGTGTCCGTAGTGTGTGAATGGGTGTGTGAGTGTGTATGTGATTGTGCCTACGCTGTCCAGGGTGTACCCCGCCTTGTGCCCGATGCTCCCTGGGATAGGCTCCAGGTTCCCCGTGACCCTGAAAAGGATAAGCGGTAGAAGATGGATGGATGGAGAAACGATAGTAGCGATACAGTATATAGCTTCTAATATATATATATATATATAATATAGCTTTATTTGTCTTCATAACGTCTCTACAAACCTTTCATGAGAAGTGATATATATATATATATATATATATATATATAATATATATTTCTTCCATTTTTGGGCATCAAACATTGGTTTTAGGTATCATCCGAACCAGTTGCTTTGATTTGTCACTTGTCACTGCGTCACACTGAATTTGCATTAGAGAATATCTTAATTGAATTATTGCTCAAATAGAGCTGTAAAGTGGGGGAAAAAAACATGGACGCCTCCATGTTTGTCTTTTGTTAGCAAGAATCTAGCGGCTAACTGTGATGAGGGCGAATCTTCTGGTGTGTTCACTGCTCTAAAGCAAATACAAGTATATACAGTATAAATCAGCCATGTTGACGTGATGTCACTCGGGGTTGAGTTGACTGTCCCAACTTTCTGAGTAGGAAAGGTGTTTTCTTTGGTTTTTCCTAGTCGGAGTTACGAGATTTAGCAGAATGCGGCACTAGAGACGGCGCTCCATTTCTGGGCCAGAAAAATTTCAATAGAAGGTTTAAAAAAAGGGAATAAATCCGGCATGTCAATATTACAAATGACAGTTTTTGTTTCCTAAGGGTTCTTTATATAATTAGTACAGGTTTAGAAACACTTCCAACGTTACATACTGCACCTTTAAAGTTTCACTGGGCCAGAAAAATTTCAAGGGAAGGTTTAAAAAAAAGGAGATAAATCCAGCATGTCAATATTACAAATGACAGTTTTTGTTTCCTAAGGTTTCTTTATATAATTAGTACAGGTCTAGAAACACTTCCAACATTACATACGGCACCTTTAAAATTTTCACTCGGAAGTCACGTTGGATAAACAGCAAATGCTGATCGTGTCTTTATATATGAGCGGCGTCACTTATCGATATTATTCCCCAGTGAGATTTGTGAATGAGTCTAATCCGACAAGATCCTTATTCCTGATACCAGCTGCTGTGTGCCGTCTTGACATTCATCATTCTCACCTGGAAAGGAAAACATTTTTCTTCGTCTCACCCGGAGATACGTCTCCCCTGGTGTCACGCTATGCAGATATTTCATCCGTATCACCCTTGTCTTGTTTCATGATATCGGTTTTATATAGAGTGAAAGGACTGAGCCATGAGAAATGGACAAAAAAAAAAAATCCCTGAAAAGAAATACAACCTGTATCTTTATTCATCGGCTGTCCTCTTTCATTCCGGGGTGCTTGATTCACGTTGCGCTGCTCTCGCTACCTGTCATCTTGGCGCCCCGGCTCCCTCATATTCGCACCCTTCCTGGCTTTTATTTCATTATTTCTCTCCGTCCTCATCGCTCTTCTCTCAGATTAGCTTATTCATTCTTCACATGTGACTGCAAGTCTGTTAAGGTCATATTAAACCAAAGCAATCCACTTTAAATGGTTATCTACGACGTGCATTAAAAAGCTCTTTGCTGGCCTTTAAATATTGTGATTGGGTTATGGAGGGGGGCCGCTGTTTCGCCGCGCTGATCTCCCTCCCAGGAGCCCGTTTTCAGAATATAAATTGAGTAATATTATAAAGGCGCGGGGCGCAGAAGGAGCGGGTAATGAATAGGATTCATGATCTACCGAGGAACAGGAGGTCATGCAATGAAGTGAAATACTCTAATAACTCCAGCGCTAACCCCTGCAGATGATGATACATTAACTCTGAAGGACCTTGTAATTCTGGTTGATTTTTTTTTTTCTTCTTCTTATCAGACCCAGAATCCACCATACAGACATTTCTGTATGAAAGAGGATCAAATTGAATTAAAATCCAATGCTGTCATAATTGCTTCTTAAACATCTCCCTTTGACCTCTTTTGACCTGTGCGCAAAAAGAAATAAATAAAAAACTGCGATTCATCATGGCATAAATGTATAATCTGATGAAAAATAAGAAAAAAACAAAAAAAACAAACTGATTTACGTCGGATATTCGGAGGACCCTTACAGATTACTCTTACAGCGTCTTAAAGCCAGATATTATTAAATGCGAGATTTAATCCCACTGCTTATGATTTATTTTTCATCTCGCCAAGGAATTACATCCATAATCTCACACAGTAAGTAGTACACAATGAAAATGATACACGATGTCATGCGGTCTAGTCGTTAGCGGCATCCTGTTTGTAAGAAGCAGCACTGACAGCTGGTCGTCTAAATCTAAAATCTAAAATATATATCAATATCGATGTTTACGCTCTTAAATGGTTAAATCCAGAACCCCATAGAGCTCTTTGTGTTTTCTAATAGAACACCTTATTTAGCTGAACAACCCTTAATTATTCCAGGAAACGCTTGAGGAAGCCTGTTTTTCTCTCAATAATACGTTTTGTCTTTAAATTGTATCCGATTTGTATCTCGCGCATATTATAATTACTATATTGACACCAAAATGTAACCGAAAGGGAAATTTCATATAGCGGGTTTTGCTTTGATGACTTTCCTGTAGACTGTTAAGAATTCCCGCTGTCATTTTCCATGTGTTTTTTGCTTGTTTTGAAAGTGCCTCTGTTTTCGTTTTTGGTCCTGTCTCCGCCCCCTTTCTGTCCCTGGTCTGTTACTGATTGTGTTCACCTGTTGCTTGTTTTTCTGTTCCATGTTTCCTGGTTTTTCCATTATGGATATTCCTTGTTTGAGTCTGCTGGCCTGTGATTTGACTTTCGACTGCGATTATTTATTTTTTTTCCGCTAATAAAACACATACTGAGCAGACGCACTTGTGTATTTTTAGTTTCACATGTCACATTCTCAGCTGTGTCTGCTTCCTCCGGTTTCCCACGTCCCAAAAAACAGATACAGAGAGTAGGTAAATCGCTGGCTCTAAATTATTCGCAGGAGTATATGAATGTGTGTGTGTGCATGGTGCCATGCGATGGAGTGGGCATCCCATCCAGGATGTGTTCCCTGGAATACTGGGCATGAGACGGGAACACACCTCGGATGGGACTCTGGATCCAGGACAAATTGCTTACTGAAGATCCACGCATCCATTTATTTTCCGTACTGCTTATCCTACAGAGGGTCCTACAGCCTATCTGTGAGAACTCGGGCGGGGCACATGGTGAGGGACACCCTAGACGGGGTGCCGACCAATCGTAGGGCACAATCTCACACACATTCACAGACTACGGACAATTTAGACACGCCAATCAGCCTACCATGCATGTCTTTGGACTGGGGGAGGAAACCGGAGTACCCGGAGGAAACCTCCAAAGCACGGGAAGAACATGCAAACTCCGCGGAGACGGGATTCGAACCCACAACCCCGGAGGTGCGAGGCAAACATCTCGAAAGTTGATCTGAAGACCTCAAAAGACAGAAAGAATGCCAAAACCATGCATCTGAATCAATGCTCCGAGGTCATTTTACTGTAATACATACAGTATAAAGCCACGTTTCCAAGGACAGTGGTGATGTTCTACAGAGTGGATGAAACCCAGATACTCGGAGTGTGTGCCGTGTTTCCAATCAAGCAGTTGGAGAACGCTTCATTCCACCAGCGATGACACCGTCTCTGTGAGGACAATAGTTTTCAAGCGCTGACACTGACCAGGAGTGACTAGACGAGAGAAGAGGGGAATGGAATAAAAGCGAGGGAACACATAACGAGAGAGATAGAGAGAGAGCGAAACACAAAGAGACACCACAAGGGTGTGAGAAGTGTGTGTGTAAGAGAGAAGAGAGACCCAGCTGCACTCCACAATCACTTTTCGGCATCTACAGTCCAGGGGCTGAAACGCCATTAATACAAGTGTCAGCGGTTTGAGTGGAAAAAGGCCACAGCGACGCTTTGACTGGCTCAAGCAAAAAAAAAAAAAAAAAAAAAAAAAACACAGAAAAAAAATTCCGCTTCCTTCAGGGAAAGGACGTGTCCGAGATGCCGCTGGCCGTCTCTCTCTTCCGACACCCCCTCCCCCACCTGTTTATTTGTGTAAAGATTAAATTGCACATGATTTCTAATGTTCCCACCTCCCACGCCTGCCATAGGTCGTCGACCTCGGCGCGGCTCAGATAATAGATACATCCCGTGTTTCGCTGGCACTCGGATTCTCGTCCGACACAGTCCAGTGACTCGCTATTGTCACCCAGTCGCAAGCAATTAAGTAAAATAGTGCGTGATCGGGGCCGTGCTGCGTCCTTTCAATATTTATTACGTCCTCTTGCGCAAAGAGCCATTTAGCTGCAATATCCGAAATGATCTCTAATGCAATTACAGCCGCATTTAGAATACGCATTAGTGGCAATCTTCGGTCCTTACACAAAAAAAAAAAAAGAAAAAAAAAAACCCAACAAAACGGTAGAGGAGATAACAGATATGTGAAGAGGAGCGGGCTTCTTTATGGTCTAGTCAACAGCCTCGAATAAATTTCTTACTAAAAAGGCGAAAGAGTGGTGTATTCGTTCTGCGAAGAGAGCGGAAAAGAATATGCAGTCAAGAAAATAAAAAATAAAAAAAACCCCAGCATGAATCTCGGTGTATTCTTTCCGGGGCTAATCGAATAAAAATTTCCACGAAAAAGCCAAAAGAGTTGAAAGAGTATTCAGTCTGCGAAGAACATTCGAAGCTGAAAATGACAACATGGATCTCATCAGGTATTTTTTATTGTATTCTTTTGCTAGTAAGATGGCTAGTCAGACTTATTTAGTCTGCATTTAAAAAACAAAAACAAAACAAAAAAAAGCTTCCGAGACGTTCATCATCCGTGAACGTTTATATTAAAGGTACGCAGTCAGAAGGGACGCGCTGACCCTCAGCTGAAGGGTACAGCAGGATGAGAAAGATGAAGTTCCTCCTATCAAAGACTCCAGACTGTCTGGATGATCTCTTCGGGACCGTCCTGGACTAGAGGCAACATGGAGCCTCTCTCTCTCTCTCTCTCTCTCTCTCGCTCTCTCTCTCTCTTTCTCTCTCTTTCGTAATTGACTTCCCAGTTTGATAACACGCAGCTGTGCGATTGGAGCCTGTCTGTCTCGCTGATGCAGAGAGAAAAGTGCCTCCTCAATAGCAGATCAATTAGTCTATTAAGATAACCAGGGACAAGGTTCTTTGGCATAAATTTGAAAAGTCCCGGGTCATTACCTGCTCTTACGCCGCCATGTGTGGCCATGTGCGGACGGAGTGTGTATTCCCGGTCTGTGCACTGGCGTACGTCACAAGCCACATGACCCTACTGGTCTTCAATAATGTGTATCCTTCAGCACTTTTCTCTCAGTAGATCATGATTCACATAACCCCCAAAAAACGTTATCTTACTTGCATTCTGAGGACTCGCACTGCACCACATGACCGAAATACAGGAAGTAAAATGTACTAATTACTGCAGCTAGCAAAAATAGCACGCATCGTAACCATGACAACGTTATCACTCCTAGCTCGTACCAGCTAACTAACTAGCCTAGCTTGCTCTTAGGAGTTAATAAGAAATGATATCAGTAATCTAGACTAGATTCATGATTATCAATAACGCAGGTGAAATGAACACCGGTGTAACCGCGGTGATGAACTCTGGCGACGTCTGCCGTCGCTGCAGCTTTATAGCCAGAGAGTCCAAGGAATCAAGAAAATGAGTTTTTCCTCAGACTTGTTTGCTTATTACTTATACATTTGTCATGCAAAAGAATCGAATTATTATATCATTATGAAAATAATCGAATCAATTTGATGCATAAGTAATAAATTGTTTATTTTATAGTTTATATATTTTTTAAAAAATATATCATAGATATCATCTCATCTTATCTATCTATCTATCTATCTATCTATCTATCAATCAATTATCTAATCACAAATCTGATTTCACAAAATAAATACATGTAAAAAATGAATAAAGTAAAAATATCAAACAAAAATGATATTATTTAAATGTATATATGTATTCTTCCATTTTGGTGATACGTATATTTGTATATATCTTATATATTTATTCTAAAATATATATATATATATATATATATATATATATATATATATATATATATATATATATATATATATATATTCTTGTATATTCTTGTATGCTTTATGTATCTTATATTTTTATACATCTTTCATGAGGACTTTTAATGGCACTGCCGCTCACCTTGTTGTATAAAACTACTGTATTAAACTATTCTTACTAACATCTATTTATTTTTTTATTCTGTGATCTGAGGCAGCGCTATCGCGTGGCGTCGGCTTTAGCCTTTTTTTCCTGTAAGGTTTCAAAATCCCAGATCTGTTATTCCTGCTCATTTCTTCTCGAGTGTATCTCAGCCATTGTGTCCTTTTTTCTTAAGCGACTTTTATGGAGGCCTCATGAAAAGCCGGCAAGCCCGCAGGGGTCAAAGGGCAGTGTGCTGATGGATTATGGGATTGCGGCACGGCCCGATCTCGCTGACAGGCTTTATTGGTCGGGAGGATGAGCTTGTAACCCTTTATATAATTATTGTATTAAAGCCGATGTGCCCCTGCCTCACTGGCACTTGTCCCCGGATCAATGTGGAGATAATTTCAGAAATGAATAGTTAGTATCGATCCGTTTCCTTCTTAGTGATGGCTTATCAGCAAGCGGGACAGGTCGCTGTAGATTATTGCGCCAATGTCATTTATGGGCTCTATGATAGTATTTGTATTTTTGGAGCCGGGTGATTCAAACAAAGGCAATTCAATTTGCAATGGATTTCTCGCTGTCTTTTTTCCCGTTTGCTCCGAGTCTCTTGAACACAATCATCAATAAATCACAATCTTTTTGTGTGGGTGTGTGTGATTGCAGGACAAACAAGCACGGGTTTAGTTGGAGGTGAACAGAGGGGCATGAAAAGGACAGACTTCAGGGGTTGAATACGGTGGCCTGTAGGTGCAAAGCACATCAACGCAAGCCAAAACGCAAGAGCGCATGAGAAAACAGAAACGACACAACCGAAAAAACACGACAAAACCTGAACCACGACAGTGAATTCGGAAACACGAGAGTAAAACAAAAGACACAACAGCAAAACCAAAAGTAGGCTGCAAAAAAACCCAAAAAACAACCAAACAAAAACAAACGCACAAGGTTTGAAAAACACCAAAAATACAAGAGCGATCTCGGAAACCGTAAAAACACGACAGCAAAACCGTAAGCACAGTAACATATTTGGAAACACAACAGAAAAGTAAAAAAAAACATAAGAGCGAATTTGGAAAACAAGACGGAAAATTCGGAAACGCGACAGCAAATGCAAAACACGACAGCAAAACCACGATCACGGCGGCAGATTCGAAAAAACGGAACTGCAAATTAGGAAACGCAACATCGAAAACAGAAACACAGCGGCAAATTCGGAAGCATGACAGCAAATCTGGAAGCACGACAGCCGACCAAAAACAAAACAGGACATTTCAAAACACAACAGCAAATTCCGAAACAACGAAATCCGGAAACTGAATTCAGAAATAATCTTCACAGTAACTTGTTTTTACTAGACTAAATTATGTGCAACTATATCCTGGTGATAGTTGCATGTTGTGTCCAATCAGCACCGGGCATGTGATGCACAATAAGGACCTCCCCTTTCTGTTTTGCATTAACGTTGATATGTTTTAGAATTTGAATTGTTTTTGGTTTGTTAATGTGTTTCGTACTTACATACCACTGTAGCTGAATCTTCTGAGCGTTCTGCTTTAAGTAACTTAGTTGATGTTCTTTCTTCAGCCTAATTAAGTAAATATAAGGGTGCGTATTGTGGCTTAATATCATATTTTCTAATCTTAACCAGAAAGATAATTATTTCTGGTTAATAATTATATGTATAAGTATGTTTGTTTGTTTGTTTGTTTGTTTTTTTGCCAGAAATGCACATGCATTCATAACGATTTTATTTTTATTTTTTTTTAATGTACCTGTTCATCTTGCTTCTTAAACCTGGAATGACAGGACCTATCCGCCAGAGGCCAGCGCTCCATTTCTATAGCAGCTCAGGGGGAATCACTTGGCGAAATGTAATTTACTCGCTATTGGTCAGTTTGACCCCTGACCTCAATCACTTGACATGGTTACCTTGGCAACCTGGCAAGACAGGATCAGATAGGAGGTTGAGACAGTTTGGATGGCTGAAAGATCTGCATCGGGGTTAAACATACAACGCTAAGAAATGACGAGTGCAGACTGAATGTATTTCATAGTGGCATAAAAAAAAATGATTTCAAAGTCTGTCGTTTTTTAAAAACGCTATTAAAAAGCAAAATACTCAACAGACAAAAAGCTGTTTATCTCTCATATGTGCTTTTCTTCTCTATCTCCCACACACACACACACACACACACACTGTCCCATCTGCGGCGGAGCCCGATAATGATCCTGACCCCCCGTCATCCATCATAACTGCCAAACGTGTTCATTTTTTATTCCTCTGACAGTTTAATTACAGTCAATCATTTCCAAAGTGTTCGCATTCAAGTCCTAATTACCTCTACTTACATTTCACTAATAGGATACAGATCGGACGAAATAATAAACGAGTGTCATATATCTCTTCAGTTAAAGCCTGAGATGAATTAACGAACATGCTGGCTATTGTAGGACGTGTAGATGAATGATATCGTTAAGTAGCGTGTTTAAAGGGACACGGAACATCGGTGTGTTATGATTAATACGGTCCAGGGTTCATGTCACTCTCGCAGATATCCGATATCGCTGCAGTGTTGATGAATTTTCTAGAACGGCTGATCTGACAGTAGTTGTTGCTGTAATTCAGATTATACCTCTAATACGTTCGCGTTTCTATAGTAACAGCTCATTCTCTGGGAGTTGTACAGCGAACACCTCGGCACGAACTGAACCTAATAATAAGCAGACAAGTAAACGTGTACCTTTTGATACGTGACATTTTCCGCGAACGTGTTTCTTTTTTTTTTATATTTATGGAAGGAGTCTCCAGTGTCAGTGCACCATTCAGTACGTTTTCCGCCAGGGGAAAGTCTTCAGGGCAGATTGTTTTGCACGTTCCGGTTTTCTTTGTAAATAAAAGGACCGACTGGTTATAATATTAACTCTTTACTGCATGTGTTGCCATATGGCAACAATTCATTTATCTCCAATTTTCGGATCGGCAATAATACAAATCTGAATATGCCGTAATTGGAATTGTGCTCTGATACACTTTGTGTTATTTTTGACTATACGATACTTTCCACCATTGCACATTGTTGCCATACGGCGACAATTTACCAACTACCCCATACAAAATAGCAGATAATTTTTTTTTTTTTTAAATATGTTTTTATAATTTGAACTAATTCAATTAATAAAAATCCATAAAAACATTTTTTTTTTAAAAATGTAAATGTAATAATTCCTGCAGTAGAGTGTTAATTGTAATTGTAAGTGTTAAGTGTTAATTGTAACTATAAATTGATTAAAAAAAAAGTTTTATTCCTCACTTAATCAACCACCATGCTGTTCCAGTCCTTGAATCAATAAATAGAATTACTTAAGACGTTTTTGGATTCAAGTCCAGAAGAAGAAGCAGCGATGCTTGTAAAGCTGAGATACTTTCTGCTTTATGGAAACAGTCTATATTTTGAGGGTCTAATTAAAAAAGGAGAGTTGTTAGTAAGGTCTACCAGCCTCGTGGAACGGCTTAGCGTGTCTTCATTAGCGTGTAGCCCCAGACTACAGTCACAGTCATGCTTCCGTTTTGGAGATCCCCTCGAAGGGACCCACATTCTCCATGTGTTTCCTCAACACGAAAAAAAATAAAAAAAAATAATCATAAGATGGAAAACTGGCTTTTTTCACTAGTGCAGCTGAAGTACTATGCGGTTTTCTAATCCGATCCTCAGGAACTGTCAAGTAGACGCAATTTCTGCTTTGTGAACACGTAAATGAACGAAAATGAACACCGAGCGTCCAGATATTCCAAACGATGATGTTAAAATCGATCCCCCGGCACTCCTTTAAACGCTGGTACGTTCAAATACGTTCAAAAAAACGTTCTCAAGATTGACGCATAGAAATAATAGAAATGAAATGAAAATGTCAAAAGTCAATTCAGAAGCTAGCTAGTGTTCTAATTCAACCACTCCCTTGCTAACATATGAATGTTTTAGCTAGCCAAGAACATTCTAGTTACTGTAAACATACTATAGTATGTTTAGCTAGGTAGTAGCGCTAATTTTTGCTATAATTTTTGCTGCATTTGCTATAAGAGCTTCAGAGGTAAAAATTCAGAGGTATTGTGGTTGGAACGTGGCTAGAGCTTCACATTCGATTTACATTCCAACGCTAAACTCGGTAGCTAGACGAAATTAGCGAGGGAGACAGGATTCAACAAACAAACGTAATACTGTAAATAACTGATTTTCAGCCGCAAGCCCATTATCGTCCATTATTGTGAGGTGATGTTCATATAGGTCACTTTGGATGTAATTCTGCTATAACCTTTGTTTAATGCAGGTGTTTATTTAGCTTATTTGGTTTACAATTTAAAAAACGATGGTATTAACACTCAAGTAATAGCTGCTTCATGCTAAATAACGTGTTAAATAATGAAAGGATAAGTTACCAATTATTAATAATGAATAATTCCCATTTATATATATATATATATATATATATATATATATATATATATATATATATATATATATATATATATATATATATATATATATTAGCTCGCTGACAGCAGTGACACTTCATCGGCTTCAGGCTCGAGACTGTAGATGTCACTGAAGGAGGAGTGTTGATGTTTAGCTCAGCCTTAGCTCAGCCTGGAAATCAGAGTGTAACCCCCCCCTGTGCTAGATGCTTCTATGCTAGCTCTCTGAAACAAGATTAGCGCTGCTTCTTTGTTTATCAACCCAGTCATTTTTCTTGACTGAGTTTATTTCCACACTTTGTCTTCATTATATCGAGCGTAGCCTATAGGATGTAGGTCTAATCGCTGGCTCGTATGATTTAGTTCCATGCTGCTGCTTCTTCTTCTTCTTTTTCTTCTTCTTCTATTCCCCCAACCCCCCCCCCCCCCCCGTGTTTGTGTTATTCGAATCCCCGTCTTCTTTATTAGCCTGCAATAAACAGTGCGTAGGTCTGTCAAAACGCATTTATCTGAATGTGACACCTAACCCTTTTTGAATAATTATCTAGTACCCTACTATTTCTTAGCAAAAATGACTGTTATTCACTTGTCACACGTCAACGTTTTTGGTCCGAAAACACACCCTAGTGGAACGCCGCAGGAATTCGGATGTAAATCGAACGCTGATTGCGCCTTCCTTCATCAGATGACATGAAATCATGCTCCGGCACAACGCAGCGTTACCGTCGCTGAGGACCGAGGCTGATGGTTCACACCAAAGTGCTGAACAGTACCGGAGCAAGTACAGTGTGTGTGATTGATGGGTCCAAATTCAATCCGTAGCGATCGAGTTTTTAAACTAGAGACATCAGAGCCCAAGCATGAGGAACCGCAGTAATGCACAGTACAGTGGTTCAACACGCGATTCATAGCTGTCAGTGAAACATCAGACGTATCATGAATCAAGTATGGAGGACAGGAAACTGTGCTTTGTTGCCTTTCACCTGGATTTCGCTTCCCAAGCATTTGATCAATTTGTTTGTTGTAAATCCTTTACATTACATTACATTATTCTCATTTCTACCACAGCGCTGATGAATTCTCAATACTGATTGGTCAGTTTGGCTACGAGGCAAATCACAGGTTTATATTAATGCGCTCATTCTTATACTTTACCATTTCTTTAGTAACAGCTAATACGGGGGCTTGTATGGTGAACGCCCCACGTCACATTTAAATGAATTAAAAACGGACTAACTGTTGATATGGCAACGTTTTAGGTGTGGAGACGTTGATGTTTATAGGACATTTTCCAAAGGAGTCTCCAGTGTCTTCTTGTCTACATGACAAGCTGAATTTCTTTTGAGCTTGTTAGCTTCAAGAGAGAGAGAGAGAGAGAGAGAGAGAGAGAGAGAGAGAGAGAGAGAGAGAAAACGGAGGCTGGTGAGGGAACGACTGCTTATATAGCATTTATAACGTAGATGATGATAGATGATGGTATTGTGGTTTGAACGTAGTTAGAGCTTCACATTCGGTTTACATTCCAATGTTAAAACATTAGCGTGTTAGCATTGGAAAATTGCTGTAGATGATAACAGCATACCCCCTTTATGTTTTATTCTTTACCTACTTGGCAGGTGTGTTTACATATAGAAGCTTACTAATTCAGCATATTTGTCATAGAAATCATTTAAAAAAAAATACAGGAAAAGCCTTTGTACGTGGCCCCATTGGTGCCTCCCATTTACACACTGCAAAACTCCGATAAGCAGTCAAACTCACTCTTCATCCTCGCAAACAAAAGCAGCGCGTAATGATCACCTCAGCCATTATGTAGAATTGATTCGATCTAGTTCATGGAACTGAGAGCGAGAGCGAGAGAGAGAGAGAGAGAGAGAGAGAGAGAGAGAGAGAGGTCAGCTATGGATACGCCAGCAAACTGAAGCATTATCTAAATAAAAAAAGAAGAGTTAACGGAAGACAGCCTGCAGTGCTGGTCGTCCTTTAATCGCCATTTACATACGGGCGGGATCATTCATTTCTAATTCCCCTATTACACCCCCATTGTGAGCTTGTGCCAGTGTCAGTCCTCATCAGCGTCACAGATCAGAGATCATTGTGGATTCACCGCCATGTCCTATTAAAAGCCTAGGGATGGCTCTCTGTCTATATCTATGTACGTAACGCTTCAGTTCAAAAGAAAGTTAGCGAAGTATAGAACATCTAAACATCTTATAAGTATAAGTTCAGATGTTTTAGAACATGATTCATGCCCTCGGGTTAACCTCTATTTGACCCCAACGGAAAAGCACTAATGTTTTAAACGATCCGAGCCGTAGAAATAATGAAGCTGCCTAGCTAATTCATGTTTCTTTTTTTTTCCTTCTTCTTCTCCTTTTGTACACTGTGAGGTTCAGATCAGTTCCATCATCCATTTCCTCGCCGTTATCGAGCGTTTTATTGAGGAAGTGACAGCCGGAGCAGTTTGTCATTTCTGTTCGAGTGGCCGTGGTGGAGGTTAACCCGGCGTCGTTATAACTGCTGTGACAAATGTGACACGCTAAAGCTAGGCGCTGTCACCTAAACCCTATGGGAGGAAGCTGGAACACTTCAAATCTCTCTCTCTCTCTCTCTCTCTCACTCACTCACACACACTGCGCTGGGATGCATCCTCTCATTCAGCTACTCTACAGAGAGTGGATAATCCCCTTAACCTATCCATTTCGAACGAATCTACTGTTTGCAAACATGCAGAGAGAGAGAGAGAGAGAGTGTGTGTGTGTGTGTGTGAGAGAGAGAGAGAGGGAGAGAGCGAGAGAGACAGAGAGGTAGAGGGGAAATGGTAATTCCAGCTTGATTGGATTTTGTGGTCGTGCCACTACCCGAAGAGTTCCCCACGGAAAGATTCATGCTGTGTGTAATTTCATTTGGGCGTCTGTAATATGATGATAAACGGGAAGGCTGTGATCCAATTGTGTCATTTCATTCAACAATTCAGTTGACATACTTCCATAATCTTTCCTCTTTATGGGCGACAACAAGAGATTCGCTTAGATATAGCTTTCAACCTGGCTCATATCAGCTAACAAGCTAGTGTTAGCAGTAAAGATTGTGAACATTTATTAACGTGAATTAAAAATCCTCACAGAACTATGCCAGGTTAGCTTATATATAGCTTTTAGCTGGCTAACAGTATCTATGAACATTGTTTACAATCATATTTAGCATATGATACGCAGCTACATAGCACTAGCAGTAAACATTTTATGTGTCTCACTTAAAAGTCGTGTCAGAAATCTTGTCAGGTTAGTTAAGCTTAGCTTCCTGGCTAGTATTTTAAGTGAACGTTGGACAAAATTGATAAACATGACTTTAAATCCTCTCAGAAATCCTGTCATATTAGGCTATGCGAGCTAGCTGGATAAGATTGTAAACATTGATAAATATGACTTTAAACCTGCTCAGACATATTTCAGGATAGTATGTCAGTTAGCCAGCTAGGAATTTCTGTCAATTTTTATGAATATGACTTCTCAGAAATCTTGTCAAATAAGCATGTTAAGCATCTACCTAGCATTAGCAGTATGTTGTGAATAGCCTATATATATATATATATATATATATATATATATATATATATATATATATATATATATATATATATATATCTGGATTAAGATTGTGAACATTTCTGGCAATGACTTTACAGCCTCTCAGAAATTCGGTCAGGTTAACATATGTTAAGCAACGTTATCAGATATTATGAACATTCGGTAATATGAATTAGAAATCCTCTCAGATATCTGTTGTTAGCTTAGAACAGTTAGCTGGCTAGCAAGATCTGTTTAATGACGATGGCTTTAAATTTTCTCAGAAATCCTGTCAGGTTAGTTTAAATCACTTAGCTGGTTAGCGTTATCTGTGAACACTGTGAACATTTATGACAATAACTTCAGAATCCACTTAGAAATCCTGTCAGGTTAGGCTATGCTAACTTTCTGGATAAGATTGTAAACATTTCTGAATATGACTTTAAATCCTCTCAGAAATCCTGTCACGTTAACATATGCTAAAGCAGCTATACCTAGCATTAGCAGTAAATACTGTGAGCATATATGAATATGACTTTAAATCCTCTCAGAAATCCTGTTACGTTAACATACGCTATGCAGCTATACCTAGCATTAGCAGTAAATATTGGGAGCATATATGAATATGACTTTAAATCCTCTCAGAAATCCTGTCACGTTAACATACGCTAAGCAGCTATACCTAGCATTAGCAGTAAATATTGGGAGCATGTACTGTATGATTAGGACTTTAAATCCTCTCAGAAATCCTGTCAAGTTAACATACGCTAAGCAGCTATACCTAGCATTAGCAGTAAATATTGGGAGCATGTACTGTATGATTAGGACTTTAAATCCTCTCAGAAATCCTGTCAGGTTAGTTTAAACACTTAGGTGGCTAGCTTTATCTGTGAACATCGGTGAAAATGTATGAAAATGACTTCAGAATCCACTCAGAAATCCTCGTAATTAAGTTAGCGTGTGTCAGTCAGCGTTGAAACTTGATTACTATGTTAATATAACTTAAAAATCCTATCAGAAACCTGTCAGATTAGCTTACATCACTTAGCAGGCTAGCATCATCTGTGAACATTGTAAAGGGCGTGTATCTATGTTCAAAGGGTCCTATGTTCCCCAGATTTATACGGCACATAATGAGCACCTGGTGATTTAAAACCGGAGCATAAGAGAGAACTGGGACATGTTCATACCTAACATTTAGTTCCTTTTATGACTGTTTACCATGTTTTATAGGCTACAGTATGCCATTTCTTCAGTTTAGTGTCTACATTTCATTATTGTTCATGTATGGAGTTGAATTGTATGAATGTAGACTTACAGCTATTTTAGCGCAGCACAAACGAGGGTTCAGCTTGCGCAAACCTAGTTTATTTTCCAAGTTCATAACTTTCATAAATTGAAGGATGGATTTTAAGCTAACGTATGCTGGTATTTGTTTAAATGTGTTTTTGGTGTTTAAAGTTAAAAGGCAGTAGATTTAATAGGACCCTGGGAAAACGAGTCCTGACTACATAAAACCTTAAGAAAAGTTTACTTAATGTGTGTTAATAGGATATTGAACTTGGCACCCTGTCCAGGGTGTACCCTGCCTCATGCCCAATGCTCCCTGGGATAGGCTCCAGGTTTCCCCGTGACCCTCAAAATGATAAAGCGGTATAAAGGATGGATGGATGCATGGATGGAGGATATTGAACTGAGGAACATAAGAACCTGGGATCATACGAATGACCTCATTGTGAATGTTTATGAATATGACATTATAACAGGTTAGCATACAGTATGTTGAGCAGTAACGATTGTGTTCATAAAATACACACTTTGTGTTGTGAGTCTATGGTTAAAAAAAAAACATTTTTTTTTTTTTTAAACTGAAAACCGTTAGACAGCGGACACAGTGATGACCCCTGAGTTAATCCCCCCCCCCCAGACTCATTCCTTTTGTGTAACAGGGAGATCACATGATCCACACAAATGAGCGAATTGCTTAACTACGTCAGGCACTCCAAAGCCAGGGGTGAAAGGTCACACCAAGCTCATCGTTAAAGTATTAAAGTTGACCTGCGCTAACAAAACTGTAAAAGTGCAAGGCTAGGGTATTCAGAGTAATTACGCATAGAAGCGGTGAAGAATATGTTTAGGAAAAAAAAAAAAAAAAAAAAGGCAACCGCCTCTCGGACAGGCTAAATTACATATTGATCAGTTTTAATTGCATTTCAGTCATCAGGAGCCGCTTTTGAAATTCATAAAGAAGAAATAATGTAGGTTTTTGTGCATGATTAGCTCCGGGCCATTCGAACGAATTCCATCACTTAACCCGCAGTCAAAGGGGATTATTGAGCGTTATGACGCAGCCTCTGAAATATCAATACGACTGAATAGAGGGTTATGGACTTTCTTTCTTTTCTGTACTGCTCTTTTTTTTTTTATCACAAAGAACGACCATCAAGCCTACTGATAACACACACGCTTACTGCTTCGCCAAATTCACACACATCTACACTTGGGGATTCAATGTACTCTATATAAAACATATACCGTAACATAAACATATATAAAACATAAACCGTATACTTATAGACATGTTCATGCGCCATGTATTTAAAAAAAACGAAACAAATCAACAGCTAGCGCTCATTGTTTTACATATAGTTCGCTGTTCACATTGCGTTCCACACAGAGCAATAGCACTGCTGCCAATTTTGAATGATAGAGTCTTGCAGATTTATAGCGCAGGGCCCGGGTGAGTGCTAATCATTCACTTCAGTACAATGGCAAAAGGTCAGCGAGCTGACTCGCCTGCAATAAATCACCTCGCAATGAGTGGAGAGCGCATTCCGGATAATATATTTAAAACAACAGCGAAAAGAACGCCAATGACTTTTTCTTCACAAAGTCATTTGAAAAATCGGCGTTTATTCATTCGGGGTAAGTTATGAATGACGCAGAATTCGATCCAAGCCTCGGAGTTACATCAACAGGGGATTTAAAATGACAAGCTCTTAGTCACTAAAGGCTCCAGCATACTTCAGAGGATGTTCCATATACGAATATGGCGTAATTGGACATTGCGGAGACTTTGCTTGGCAGATGGTGAACTCCACTGGCTTACATGCTCTACGACCAAGCCTGTGATTGGTTCCTACAAATCAAGGCGTGTCCAAGCCGATTAATCCCAAGTATCGCAGATGTTTTTTTAGCGTGCTACATCCTCAACGCCAAAAACGTTATTTAACAGTCCACATCTTTTCCTTTTCTCATTGTAAATGTGGAACCAAATAAACACTTCTTCCTGTTTCTCATGTTCTACTATGTGTTTACGTACTTCCAGCAACTCGCCATCATTTATACTGTTTATACTGGAGCAGGCATCTTCCTCCTCTAGCTGTGGAAATGGTCATGAAATTTTAATAGCGCCACCTGCAGTACTGGAGCACAGTATACCAAGCGAATTCCTCTTACACTACACCAATTTGCCGACGATCGCATTTTGTATTAAATAACAGGAAAAAAAAAAAAACACCTCGTACTTGTTATCCGGTTATAGTGGAACGTCCTGAAGCAAGTTAGTTAGCAAGTTAGTTCCTGTTATCACTTATGTTCTAGCAGCTATAAACAATCGTTCCTTCAGTGGTCTTTCTTTTTTTCTGGCTCTTAAAGGTTAGAAAAAGGTTTTCCCAGTGGGAAAACGTTATCTCTGATTGTTACGGGGCGCTGACGCCGGAGACTCCTTCTGTAAAATGTTAAATAAACATGTCCTTACTGAAAACATCACCATATCAATGATTATAACTGTACGTTATTCTGTTTTTAACTGGCAACACTTTTAAATCTGTGTATTACTAGACTTTAACGTTTGCCTCGCACCTCTGAGGTTGGGGGTTCGAATCCCGCCGTGTGTGTATGTTCTCCCTGAGCTTCGGGGGTTTCCTCCGGGTACTCAGGTTTCCTTCCCCAGCCAAAAATGATGTGTTGTAGGCTGATTTGGCATTTCCAAATTGTCTGTAGTGTGTGAATGTGTGTGCCATTGTGCCCTGCGATGGGTTGTCACCGTCCAGTGTGTCTCCCGAGTTCCCTGGGATAGGCTCCAGGTTCCATGGATGGACGGATCATCCGCTGTACCGGTCCCTGTGTATAGAAACAATGCTGTATAACTATAACCCTACGAATCACAGTTGCTGTTACAGAAAATGAATCGACACCTTCTGACCAAATGAGAACCGATTCAAGAGCACTGTGAAATAAAACCGGTTAGTGAAGTTAGTGGAGTAAAATCGGTTAGTTTCCAGTGATTAAAAATAACATCTTTATGATTTCCGTCTGACTTTCCTGGTACTAATCAGACGAGTTTGATTGAGTTTGAGGCCAGACTTGGAGAGCTATTGATTTCTCCGCTTCCTCCTTTAGAGGATGTGGAAAATGAGACATGAAATTTATGGTCTTCATAAAAGTTTTAGTAAATCAGGCCATTCAAAAGGACCCTATCGACAGAGTTTTCATTACCATACCTAGTGTTGTGCAAAGTGTTTGGATTATCAGCAATAAGAGCCTCCTTGGCCTTGCTGTAAATAATAGGTCATTTGGAACATTCTGAAGTTTTAATCATGCAATACATCTCGTGTTCACAGGGCCTGTTACGAGTGACTGCTTATCTGGTCTTTTGGGATGGATTTCGACTGGGTTTCATTGCACACATTGCACCGGTTAATAAGGAGTGGCATTGATTCGGTTTTCTTTATGTTGGACTGTTATGAGTGTCCGTGATTGATACGGTTAAATATCCATGCATTTACCTCCAACTTTTCTGGGGAAAAAGCGTCTGAAAACTTCACCAGGCTTTGAGATCTAAGCTGAGAGGCTCGTTCTGCTGTCCACTACGGACGGACCATTAACTTGTGGACTTTCATTTCCTGGAGCCCATCCCAGGGAACTCGGGGCACAAGGCGAGGGACACTCGGGGGGTGCCAACCCATCGCAGGGCACAATCGCACACACATTCACACACTATAGACAATTTGGAAATGCCAATCAATGCATGCCCCACTCTAAAATGGCGGAGGAAACCGGAGTACCCGGACGAAAACCCCGAAGCATCCACGCACACAGGGTGGAGGTGGGATTCGAACCACAGGGATTCAGGGTTGAGACGCGATTCCCGACCCAGTAGGTGCGACGCAAACGTGCTAACCACTAATCCACTGTACCTCCCTGCAGTCATGCTATAATAGGACAATAAGCAACGACGAGGTAGTGTGATGCGGCTCAACACGGCTCAACCATCCCAAAGACTATTTTCTCATATACAGCACCACAGCGTTGCTGAGTTCTGGATTCTGATTGGTCAAAAGGCGTTCTAGAAGAGCAGCTCGGACAGTAGTTCTGAAAGTACGTCAGCGTTTCTGTAGTAACAGCTCGTTCACAGGGATTTGTATAGCATCTAAGGCTAATAATAAACAATTTTCGAGACATTTTCTTATTTGAGTAAGAGAAGAATTGTTGATGTGGTGATTGTATTTTTTTTTTTAGATGTTTATTTGACATGTTTATGTTTATTTAACAACATTTCTGGTAAGTTTTCCTCAGTAGGATAAAGGGTTCTCGGTAATTATTAACTCCACAACATTAAATGTAACTATAAACAGATTAAATGTATGAGGTCACAATTTTCTAGAAATAAACTATTATTATTGTTGACAAATTGCTGCGGTCTAAGAAGAATAAAATACTTCAGAAATTACGATTAATACTAAATATCTCGAAATATCCACCAGGCCCCGATCACATGCATTGTAGCTGCCCTCTTTCTGGAAAAAAGCATCTGAAAGCTTTTCCAGGGTTTTATGTCTAAGCCCAGAGGGTCGTTCTCCTGACAGACTATTAACTTTTTGACTGGCGTTTCAGCTGACATCGTCTGTCCTTCAGCGGCCGCTGTCAATTCCTCGCTGCGCTAAGCTGCACATAAATACTGGTGTGGATATGAACAAGAGTGTTCAGCAGCTTCCGAGCACGCTCTTAAGCTCACGCAGCAGCCCCATAAAGATAAACAGCCAATGCTGATTTTCTCCCTCTCTGGCAAAAAAAGAAAAGAAAAAAAAAAAAAAGAGAGAAAAAAAACAGCGGGTCGGTGAATAAATGAGTTGGAACATCCACAGTGCGAAGAGATGATGCTGACAGCGTTGCTCAGAATCCTCTCACACGCACATACCTCCATCGATAGAGTTTTACTTCATCTCCTCACCTCGTTGAGGACGGAAACAAATCATTCCAGCCTGGACGAATTCAGCAAGTTCTTTTTGAAAAACGTCTCGGGCGGAATACCGAAGTGATGGAAAGTTTGCAGCGCTCCTTACTTCAGCTCTCACTTTAATTACTTGTTTGTCGTTGTTGTTTTTTTTTTTTTTTTTTTTTTTTTACTTGGAACGAAAAAATATGGCCGTCAGCCTTTATGGGTTGTGGGGACACAAGGAAGAGAGAGAGAAAAAAAAAGGCCTGACCTGGTTTTATCTGCCCTTGCGTGCGCATCGGTGTAATGATGACAAAACGGGATGTTAACTAATGATTAGCAGAAATGGTCGCAGTTAATTAGTCGGCCCTTTCGTTTATCGTTCCATTTGCACATTTTGGGGAGCAATCGTTATTAATTAGGGCCATCATGCTGAAAGGGGCGAGGTGGAACCCTACAGCCAAGTTAATCAGCCTGCAATGAAAGCTCCATTATCCTGTCCCGTCGTGTTGGCCGGTGATCTATTAGCATTATCTAAAAGCTGCATTGGGATCAAAGAGGGGGAAAAAAAACAGAAAACGAGACACTAGGGCATAAAGTGGAGAGCTTTGATCGGACCCTTTCTTGGGTCAGTGGTTATATGGGGAAATCGTACATGATATTGTGTGGCCTTTTTTGTGTCATGGCGTAAATTCGGTCTGCCGCTATCGAGCAGGAGGGGAGTGTGTCTCGGCATGCTAATGCGATGATGGGCTAATATGTGTGTAAAAAGTTTCGGGGCCTTCAGGAGGTTAAAGTTCATGGCTTTAGAAAAATTCACTTTGCATCTCATACATAACATATAATACTATCTATCTATCTATATATCTGTGTATATATATATATACCATTTTATCCTGGTCAGGGTGAGGTGCGGAATCTATCCCAAGAACACTGAGCATGAGGCGGGAATGCACCTTGATGGGACGACAGTTCATTGCAGAGCACCACACACACACACACACACACACACATTCACACCTAAGGGCAATTTAGCATTGCCAATCCACCTACTGGTGCGTATTTGGACAGTTGGAGGAAACTGGAGAACCCTGAGGGAACCCACGCAGACATGAGGAGTACATGTGAAGCTGCAGATGGACAGGAACCGGAGCTCAGGACCAAACCTGAGACTTAACAGACTATTAGAGGTTGGTCACGTAATACAGTAGTGTGCGAAAGTCCTAGGCACATGTAAAGAAATTCTCTAAAGCAAAGATGCGTTCAAGAAAAATATAATGGAATTTTTTTTCTACATAAAATACATCAATAATCTAATAGAATTTAAATATAAATATGATTTTTTATTACTTTCTTTTTTTTTTTTGGAGACGGGACGCTTGGGTGATCGGGGGCGGATATGAATATAACGCTCTTGACTTTGTAGATTAAAGCATTTTTTTTTTTTCATGAAATACACTGATAATTTGTAAAGTTTTCTAGATTTCTTGATATTTCTACTCATTTCTGTTTTCTTTAAAAAATATATATATATATTTATGAGTAACTTTCCCAATTCACGTGGCTTCCTGTGCTCTTCCTGGTGTCTCATGTGGTAATGTGGTCACTTTGGTCCATATTTTCAAGCTATTGTTAAGAATGAATCGATTATATTACATGTCAAAATCTGTGAGAATGTTTTTAGTGCCTCTTGCTAAAAAGACCCCCCAAAAATACCCCCCAAAACTGTCCAGATATGAATTAATGCTATTATATTATCCGCTCTAACTGGTAAAAACAAAAGGTCATCTCTCTTCAGTAATTACGGTCTGTTTGATATATTACGACCTTTATACTGCATTGTTTTGTATCTGTGTATGAATGTTAGTGTCTTAAACGAGAAGTGGGAGAGAAAAAAAAGCAGATTTTCGAGGAACTATTAGGAACGAATCAGTAAAAGAAATGAACACGAGTATGTACATATAAGAACGAGGAGCGATTCGGGACGCGTCGAGGTTTTAAAGGGTTCATTTACAGGATTAAAGAAAGCAAAGTGTTATTAAAAGTTAAACAACAGCAACAAAACTGAAATTCCTGTGTGTTTTCTGTGGACATTATCACGACCGATCAGTGATCGCGATCGTTCCCTGAATAAACACCCGTGTATATTTTGAAGTGTGCGCTTCCCCTGTGAACGCAAATCGAAGGAGATCTGCTCCTCCAAGACTAATACGCTAGAAGAGTGAGGATAGTCATCAGCAACCAGGAACCAGGCACCAATGTGCATGCTGGGAAATCAATACAGTTTCAGTGGCTTTGGGCTTATTAATGTAAACGAGCACCAATAGTTCGCTGCAGTATGCTAAAGCAGGGGGAGAGAGAGAGAGCGAGAGAGAGAGAGAGAGAGAGAGAGAGAGAGAGAAAATCAATTGAACAAACAAGAAAAATGACTCAGATGGAGCTGATATGAACATTAAAATAAACAAATAACTTTAAAGGAAATCAATCATATAATTTAAAGCGCACACAGCCCGGACCTCGTCCATCTCCCACATGGTTTGCCGGGAATAGAGGATTTTTAATTTTGCCATTGATGTAATGTCAGGATGCAAGCTTTTTTTTTTTTCTTCTTCTTCTTCTTCTTTTTTTCTTTTTTTTTTTTTTTTTGCAGATGGTCGGCATCGCGAGAGGAGAAAAAAAAAATCAATCGAGTCTGGTTCTGCGCTCTTAAGAGCCCTTCTTTTGATATTTACAGCACAGGAGAGGCGAGCGGCGTGGTATACATTTACATTTGAACAGATAAAGAAGTGCCGTGTTTTGTCTTGTTATTGTTAATAGAAAGTGTCGAGTCTTATCCTGTCTTCTCACGGGAAAGAGAGAGGCTGTCTCTGGGTGCGACACGTAAGTCCTAGTGTGTGTTTGTGTGCGCGCGCGCGTGCGTGTGTGTGTGTGTGTGTGTGAGAGAGAGAGAGATGGAGACGAGTTGCACAGAGACACAGAAGGAGAGACAGAAATAGAGAGCGAGGCAGAGAAAGCAAGAGAAAGAGAGACACATACAGACAGAGAAAGACGGGGATAGACAGAGACAGGGAAAGTGAGCGAGAGACAGAGATAGAGAGAGGAAGACAGAGAAGGCAAGAGAGAGACACAGAGAAAGGTAGAAATAGAGAGAGAGGGAAAGAGAGAAATAGAGAGGGAGAGAGAGAGAGAGAGACACAAGAAAGACAGAAATAGAGAGAGACAGAGACAGGGAAAATGAGAGAGAGACAGACCTGGAGGGAGTGATACAGAGAGAAATAAAGAGAGAGAGACAAAGATATGGAGAGAAAGTAAGAGAGAGAGAGAGAGAGAGAGAGAGAGAGAGAGAGAGACACAAGAAAGAGAAAGACAGAAATCGAGAGAGACAGAGACAGAGAAAATGAGAGAGAGACAGACCTGGAGGGCGTGATACAGAGAGAAATAAAGAGAGAGAGAGAGAGAGACAAAGATATGGAGAGAAAGCAAGAGAGAGAGAGAGAGACTCACAGACAAAGAAAGACAGAAATAGAGACAGAGACGGAGAATGTGAGTGAGAGACAGAGCAAGCAAGAGAGACACACAGACAAAAATGACAAAAATAGAGACAGAAAGAAAGAGAAAGAGAAACAGAGAGAGAGAGACAGAAATAGAGAGAGATAGATAGACAGAGAAATCAAGAGAGACACAGACGGAGAAAGAGAAATAGAGTGAGAGAGATGAAGAGAGACAGAAAAAGAGAAATAAAAAGAGAGCAATACACACACAGAAACAGAGAGAGAGAGTGAGAGAGAGAAAGAGAGAGAGAGAGAGAGCTTCTAAAGCAATTTTCAACCCTTTATTTTCTCGATACACAAAGCCGGTGTGTTTTTTTCTCACTTTCTCCCACAGCCGGCCAATCGAGGACGCATAATTGCATCAGAGTTGCAGGAATATGGGCGAAGGAAGAAGAGAGAGGCAGGAGAGACAGAAAGAGAAAAGAATAGAAGGAGGAGGGGGAGGGAAAATGACCTCGGACAGGTTCATTTCCTGCCGGCGGCGGGACACAGAGGTTAAGACGTAGTGACAGGACACACAGGAAGTGTATGTAAATGCAGAGTCTCTTATCAGCAGTATAATTCTGTGCGGCTTCCCTCCATCACGCAGCTAAATTCTATTTAGGACACGTGATTGTGTAACGCTGGACTGCAGCTATGTAAATAACACAGGTAATGGTGTAAAAAAGCAGCAGCCGAGTCACACTAAAGTGTTTACATCGTTCGAATGAGCCGGGTCTCGTTTGCGGCGGCACTTTAATGGAGTCGCGGGTCACACCGATTTTCCTTCCACACCACAACTCCAGAGAGAGGAAGTCCAGACTTAACTTAACTTCACTCCATGAATCAAAGTTCAAATATTTCATCTGCTGTGATCATACACGTTTCCCACGTGACTTTGTGAAAAATAATATTACCATTCACCATATTGTGTTGGCGAATTACATTTATTGACTATATTCCTGTTTTCTAAAAGTATAGATAACCTCTACCACTCAATTTTCCCCACAGTTTTTTGTTGTTGCTGAATTCACGTGTACACACGTTACAAACACGTGCAAAAGTGCAATCGAACATGCTATGGCCTGAAACTGCACATAAAAGTAAAATGCAGAAGAAAAAGAAGAAGAAAAAAAGAGTTTCATCTGGTGATTGAGGTGAAAATTTACTTGGGAAAGTAAATGAGGCCAAAAAAAAAAAATCACGTGAAAAGAAATGTGAAAAATGACTCACGTGGAAAAAAAATCACCAGTGAAAAAAAAATTAATGTGGAAAAAGTCCCAAGTGAAAATAAACCGAACCGGTGTGGAAAAATCACGTGAAATAAATGGATCATTGTGAAATTAATCATTTAAAAAAATTCACGTAAATATAAATGCATCGTGGAAAAGAAAAACGTGGAAAAAAAACGTACATGTTGAAATAAATCAATCATGTGGAGAAAAAAGTATAACGTAGGGGGAAAATCACACGGAAAAAAAAGTCACGTAGAAATAAATGGATTGTGGAAAACAAATCTGATGTGGTAAAAAAAAAATCATGTGAAAGAAAATTAATTACGTGGAAACTCACGTGAGAATAAACTGATCCTGTGGGAGAATAAATCCCTAGAAAGAAATTAATCACATGTGGAAAAAAAAAAAAGAAATATCACACGTGAAAAAAAAATCACACGGAGGTAAATTCATTATGTGAAAATGAATTAATCATATGGAAAAATTCACGTGACAATAAGTTAATTATGACGGGAAAAAAACGAAACACGTGAAAACGAACAAATGAACATATATTAATAGTTAATTAATATATAAATAATTAATATGAATAAAATCACGAAAATACCACCGCACGCCCTACATCTGAAAAATGAACGTGAAAATAATAACACGTGCATTACACGTGGAATTGTGAGGTTTCATCACGTGAAAAAATTCACACCTAGTTTAGAACCCTAACTCATTACAATAGCACACCACGCTGACTACTTTAAAACATTTTTTTTTTTTACATTTATTTTATTTTTACATTTAATAATTTTTTTAAAACCTATTGTTAGAATTGTAAATGAACAGTCTGATAAATTTGCACTTCAGAATTTCTCTGATTTTTTTTCCCCCTGTTTATGAAACTGAGAAAACGTAACGATCCTGTGATATTTATGCAAATGAATCTAATATAAAAGAATCGAAAACTCTTTTACTGGAATATAAAAATGAAATATAAATAAAACATAAACGAATCTACTGTACATGAGGCTCGAGATCTGAATGAATTCCT
>NC_071274.1:2798925-2876425 GCF_023375685.1 Ictalurus furcatus
CAAAGGTTTTCCCAAACAGGAAAGTCTTCAGGGTTTTGCAGTGTTTGCGGTTGCTTGGTAACACGACAAGTTGCGTTTCCTGATTATCTTCAAGACTGAGCTAAAAGATAAAGGATGGTGATGTAATGGCTGATTATCTGTCCATCCATTTTCCATACCGCTTATCCTACACAGGGTCACGGGGAGCCCGGAGCTTATCCCGGGGGACTTATCCTGGGGCACGAGGCCGAGGCGAGGGACACCCTGGACGGTGCCAACCCATCGCAAGACACAATCACACACACCCGTTCACACACTACGGACAATTTGGACATACCAATCAGCCTACACCGTACGTCTTTGGACTGGGCGAGGAAACCGGAATACCTGGAGGAAACCCCCGAAGCATGGGAAGAACGTTCAATATCCTCGTTGGTGGAATCAAACCCCCAACCCCGGAGATGCGAGGCGAACGTCCTAATACTCCTGCTGTTTATGTGATTCTTTATATTATATCGTAAGTGATAACAGGAAATTGTTCCACCAGAAAGTTCTTCATCAGCCCTAGGAGGTAAAATGATGATATGATGTATATGAAGCAACAATGCAAACGGAATAGAGAAATCCTTCATCCTGATGGTACGAAGGTCCCCAACAACGTGATCAATCAGTTTCTCCACAGTACTACTGATTGCACCTCTTGCACGAGAGACAAAAAACGACAACAACAACGCCGTATTTGTGAGAACGTACGAATATATCAATTGTAAGAATGTAATATACAGTACAACAATACTCAGGTACAGACATGGAGCTCTCCACTAACAGTCCAGTACAAGCTGGGAAAAACAATTCTGCTCTTCGGCTGTATTAGCGCATCTTCAAAAGGAGTCCCTTCCTATTCTATAAACAGTGTCACAGCATAACGCGTCCCCTCAGCTGCTCCTTGGAAGCTATTTGTATGCCGCCCTGCCCTCCGCTCTATTAATCTTACTATATGAACAGTTAGTCAGCCTGATGGAATCGGACCCAACGAGCCGGACCCCGGGCCGCGATAAAGCTCATTCATCTTGATTTGATTCGTCGCTGACGTGACGGCGCAGGGGGAGGATGACAGAGGTTAAGTCAACGAGTGCCCATTGCTTGGCCTCCTGCTCTTTGTGTCCTCCCCCTTTCTTTTTTTAAGTGTCTCTTTTTTAAGGACGGAGCAGCAGGGGGCCTGATGTCGATTTCACGGGGCCACAACGTGGAACATTCGATAAGTTTTCCGCTCGGCTGGTTTCACGGCTTACATCTCTGTCGTGTTGCTTCGGTACAGTGGTGCCGGTGGATATGGCTATGTGCTATAGCCAATCTCATCATCTCACACACACACACACACACACACACACACACACTCGATACCTTGCTTGCTTTCTTTCATTCTCAAGAGCAGCTAGTAGAAATGAGACAAATACGTCACACGTCATCCCAGGGGCCTGTTTGGCATCAGAACTGTCTTTAATTTTTAAACATTCGAGCTGCCCGTTTTCTCCTCTAGCACGACGTTTCTCTCGGAAATCATCGTCAGATTCATCTCCGGGTGCACGGCTGTTTATTTTCCGAGCGCGCTGAAGCAATTAGCATCGCGGAATTAGCCTTCACAGGACAACTGTAAGATCAGATTCCTCTGCTTGCATTTAACCCCCCTCATAGCCAGGGCATGATCTCATCACACACACACACACATACACTGAGTACTTCCATGCCCAGCAGTGTGTCTGGATTCGCCCCTCGCTGCTACTCGTGTGTTCAGCCTTTCTCCGATTACACACGCACTGTCGGCCGCCCTTACAGGAAGTGCTTCTACATTAGTTCCATTACATTAATTACCAATGTTTAATTCCTACAATGCAGCACGCGAGCCTTGCGTGAGTCATAGCCGTCCGGTTCCGTCCCATCTTTAAATAGAGGAGGCGCCCTGCTGATGGTGCGCACTCGCGTTCACCCCCATGTAGCACGGAGGTTAAATCTGAGGTTAAATAGACCACGCCCTTTAGGATAGAAATGTTTCATCACAGCATAAAAGGGATCAGAGAGAAGAACTTTGTCTTGATTTGCAGTGATACAGTGAAGCAGAAATAAATCACCCCCCCCCCCCCCATACATAACAGCATCATTTGTTGCACCTCTGTATGTAAGTATGTATGTACGTATATATATATGTATGTATGTATGTACGGGTATGTCCTCATGAAAAAAGTCTTCGATGAAGACGACGGGTCTAGGATGGAGTATTGAGACAAGGCGCGGCGATGCTGTTAACATCCTCGGATACAAATACATACGCAATAAATGTCAGAGCGACAGACAGCACCGGCGTGTAATAACTTCAGCTCGGCGAAGCTTCGTCACTTTTTACACAAGGATGCCATGCTCCGTCGACCATGTGACTCAGGGCCATAGGATGAATACAGCTCAAAGTGTTGCTGGGAGTGAGAGAGTGAGAAACAGAGAGAGACAGACAGAAAAAGACAGACAGCAGCTAAGCAGGCATGTAGCCAGGTCTTTGACTGGATATAATGGATTTATCACATAGCTTATTTCATGCCCCCTGCTTTTGATTTATGAATTTTGATTCGAGAGCCGAGTCCTGCACATATCGATTGCGGGAAGTGTCAGACAGACGGAGGGTAATTCCACTCTGGATTGGGCGGCGGGGCGGGGGGAGGGGCGTTTGCAGGGGTGCTCCTTCTACACCCACTCAACTGTCAGCCGGTTAAAGTGACACGGGACCATCACTATGTGTGTGCATGTACACAGTGTGTATCGTGGTGGGGACGCAAGGAGAGGAATCTCTCACAGTTTTGACCTTGTAGAGATATCTGACCAGGAAAAGTGCAGCTTTTATTCAAAACAAAACAAAACTAAACAAAAAAAGAGGTTAATTAGCTGTGGTAATAAGTATGCCAGTGGAAGGTCCTTAAAAGGATACTAAAACAAACATGGATGTGTGTGTGTGTGTCAGCAAGAGTTCTGACCTGAGGTATTCATACTGGTGCAATAGCAATGCCACAAAACAACAACAACAAAAAAATAAATAAATTCTTTAGTCGTGAGTCGAGATTGGCGGTCTTATTATGCATTGTGCGACGTGCTTGCGTTATCAGTATTATCGGCGATTTAGTGGCATTGTGGCTAAAGATGGCTGATGATAAAGTTCTAGCAGTTCACGATCATATCCGTAATTAAAAACTTGTCTAAAATCCACTAGCACAGCGTAGGATGACGTCAAAGTCATAAGATAGCTACAAATATAGTCGATGGCGGAACTTAAACAAAACATGATAACGGATGTGAAAAAAAATATCCTTATCCAGTCCCGCTAGGATTTCGCGATCGCAGACGTGAACGCAAAATCGAGGAAATGCCGCGATATTCGCAGGAGCGTGCGATTTTTTCGAATTACCGCAGATTTTCCGCAGATCCCGTCCGAGACGCGACACGTGACGTCATCACGACGCGCGTTCGGCCGACGCCGTCTCCGATTCACGTGCGTCGAACACGCGTGAAGCTAAAAGGTCTCGTTTATTAACAAACATCACAACGATTTCATGCGATCGCGATTTCGCCGACACGGGTACTTTTCCGCACGATAAACTGTTTTTTTTTTTTGTTTTGAAAAACAGCCGCAGAAAAATCGAGCGTTTTTAAATCGAATTATCTCAAGCTCACCCTGATTATCTCAAGCTCGACCCTGATTTCTGGATTCGTTTTCTTTAATCGCGGTTCTGTCGTCGAGTCTGTAATAAAATTCGAACCAGAATGTTGTCGTTACTGGGAGGAATCGCTTGCGAAAACGGACTTATAGTAAAAAATGTTTAAAAATCACACAAATACAGAAGCACATCCTAAGAACTTGTAACTCGCTGATAGCGCCACTGGGACGTCTCTGCAGGCTGAAGGAAGTGTGTGTGCGTGCGTGTCAGCGTGTGCGGTTTGGAAATCATGCCCTTTGAGGTTTGGTTGTTCTGACTTCACCAGATGAGACAGGGATAATGGAATGTCATGCTGTCAGGTTCGAGGCTGATTAGGGAGTGTTTGTTATTTATTGATCGCCTTTCATGGCAAATTATCTATGCACAGGTCGGCGCTGGCGTTCTATTCACGGGCCTCCCATGGCCGCCCGCTCCCAGCCTGCCCACCCCGGGAAAATCGATGAGCACAAATAAAATGGAATTTTAAAAAACGGGAACGCGAAATTAGCACACATCTCGACGCGGCCGGTGACACACGCATATGTTAGCATTTGGACTCGCGCTCTCTTACATCCAATTACGCTGACTTCCTTGATGCCCCTGTTTCTGCACGATTTCCATTATAATTGCTTTTAATGTGCCTTTAAATGATTCTCTTTAGCATGAGAAACCGGAACGTCCAGTCGCATTACGCAGCCGCTTCAAGTTACGGGAGTCCGAGCCAAATCTCGGAAGATTCACAGGAAGCCCTTACGAAGTTACGAAGAGAAGTTCAAGCGATCCGTGGCCTTCTTTCATGCGATGCTAGTAAAAGTGTCTCGGAGCTTTTGGATTACAGGGTCTTGTAATCATACATTGCCGCGGATATGTTTTATTCTGTCATAGTGTTGCTAAAAATGGACGACGTCACTGCGAAACCATGACCTTCTTCCAATGACAGGTTCCAGAAACGGGATGTTAAGACATATTTACGGTTCAAACCCTTTTCCAGCCCTTTGTAATGTGTGATCTCTCTCTCTCTCTCTATATATGTGTGTGTGTTTGGGGATTGTAAGAAGGAGGGGGGTTTTTCTTTGATAACATCAGACTTTTACAAGCGGGCAGTAATTGTGGCGTTGTTGTCTGAAGCGGGCACGGCTTCCCTCCGTCTTTCCGGCTGAGATTACTTCCAGGCTTTCTTTGTTCGGAGTTTTTAGGGCCGACGTGACGTCAGGTACGCCGGGTGTGATGGAGCGGCGTTGTGTCACCCGTTGTGTTTGACCGCACGCCTGTCCGTACCGCATTGACTTCCTGTCACCGCCTCACGCTTATTGTTTGTGAGTTTGATTAAAAAAGAAGGAGGCAAAAAAATGCAATTACTCAAGCCTGAGGGAACAGACTGCACCGCTCATACCGATAATCATGACTAATGTGACATTGTGTTGCCACGGTTCCCGACAGAAAATAAAAAAACAACACCACAAAAACGGATAAATATATTTCAGGATGTCGATCTAGTGATGAAGTCTTCCTACTGTTTTATATTTGCGTTCGTTTTTTAAACTCATCGGTGGTTCGTTAACGAGTATAGAGCTTTGCGGCGTATATTTTAGGGAGGAGGAGAAATCATAACCTTGTATGAGCGTAAACGTAATAAAAATCGTAAGCCATCGCACCGAGTAATAGTTTCAACGTAGCTTGAAAAGTTACGCGGACCGATCAGGAGGTAGAGCGTCTTGATTAGCAATAACGTTTCTGTTTAATTCATACGAAGAGAAAGATTCGCTTGTTAGGGCGGAATACGTGAACGCGTTTCTGCATATAAACAGTCCGTACAGTTTTTTTCACGATCGTCGGGGCCGACGTTTTTCGTTCTTTGTGAGTTTTTTGTGGTTTTTTTTGTGGTTTTTTTTTTTTTTCCCCAGAAAACTACTCGAATTGACGAAAACGCAATCGCACAAAATAGTTTCGCGCGGTCTTTCGCAGCGATTTTTGTCGGTAAACGTGACTTTTTAGCCGTGCTCATTCGACGCACGTGATTCGAATAGGGCTTTGGCTGAACGCGCGTAGCGATGACGTCACACGACGCGTCTCGGCCCCGGATCCGCGGAAAATTTGCGATCGTTTTTGAAATATCGCGGATTTTACTCGATTTCGAGTACATTTCGGCGATCGCGAAATCGCGCGATCCTGGAGGGACTGCTAAAAAAAAAAAGGTAGAGAAACCATAACGTCAGCTAGCTTCGAAGCACCTAGCCTTTGCGTCTGTCGTATACACAGCAAAAGAGTTTAAAAACTTTATTACCGTAGTGCTACGTCTCCCGATCGTTTATATATATAGGCATGTTCAAATGTTTGTAGCGGCGTTATTACTGCGTGTAGTTAAAAATCGTCCTTTAACTTGTTTGAACAAAAAAAAGTTACGGTTGGGTCGGAGTTATTTTTACGACGCGAACAAAAAAGTACAACAAAGGGAAAAAAAATCGTACAATTTTTCGTCGAGCTCAGAGTGCAAAAAACAAACAAACAAACAAACTTGACAACCGGTTTGGAAAACTGAGGCCTATAAATATCCCTCTTGTGTGTTTTTACTCATTGGTGTGGACCCAAATAATCTATAATGTGGCTTGCAGCTGATCATTTCCTCGTGTTATACTTAATGCTTGTGTAAAAACGTCTGATAAGGCACTTTTTATACTTTATACACTATACTATGAACAATGTGTGTGTTTGTGTGTAGTCTCCTAATCGCCTGTGCTGAAACGGCTTCCAGATGTGCCCGGCTCCTCTGTGGCTCCGCCCACCCCATATGCCCGGTCTGTCTGGGGGCGGGGTCGGCAAGAAAGTGGGCACATTTCCCTAATCACTCAATTCTCCTGAAGGGCAACTTTTATTAATAAAACCTTTTCATGTGCGTCGCTTTGATTGGGACAGGGGGGTCGAGGACTAATAGCTAAGTCATGGCAGGCGGAAGAGGATGTGAGTGTGTGAGTGTGTGTGTGTGTGTGTGTGAGTGTGTGTGTCAGGCATTTTTAAAGCACAAACAGAGTGGAAGGAAACATATGATTAAAACGCGAGGGACATAGAAAATGATAGCGACGCTGAAGCTGTTCCATGTGTGTGTTCGTGTGTGTGTGTGTGTGTGTGTGTGTGTGTGGTTTGCCTGAGTATGAGACGGTGGACGAGACGCTGATGAAAACGCACCCCAAACAGGCATCACTCAGTATTTGCTGGCCGTACAGGACACACATACAGGAGCGTATTATTTGGGCGTGTACGAGGTTTCCGCGCTTTATTTCAGCTCAGCTGTCATGAGAGAGACGAGCTCGACACATCACAGATCGCCTGTCAACGTCCAGCGCTTTACTCATCGAGTGCTTTACTCATTCAGCGCTTCACTCATCCCTCCATCCACAGCAAGGTCATGATTTGATGGCGGTTCGAGTTTCTTGTTTCTAAACAATCACATCATGATTGGATTTTGAATTCAGTGACGTTTGTTGGTAACTGAGACCTTTTAGCGGTACCCATGTTCGATGCACGTAACTCGAAGAGGGTTTTGACTGAATGCGCGTAGTGATGACGTCACATGACGCGTCTTGGTCATTTACCGTGACGTTTGCTTGATTTTGAGTTCATTTCTGCGATGGCGAAATCCCGGAGCGGCTGATTAATAAATCTCAAGTGTGTGATGATTTAGGAATGTGGTTAGCGTGATGCTAATCTCCATTTTTAGCCTTCTACAGTATGTCCAGTACAAAAGTAGGGAAGCTAATATTGGACATGGCTGATTAGGGACGTACAGAATGCTTGGACGTTTTTTTTTTTTTTTTGGACAAACATAATGAAATGTGAAATTCCCGACTTCGTTCATCGTGAATATCTTTAGCTGAACCTTTCGGTTGCGTTTGCGTTCCGTAGACAAATGAGAAAATTTCTCAAACGTGGTCTCGTTTAACGGCTGTAAAACAGAAAAACACACGCTGCCGAGGCCACCGACGAATCCAAGAGGATTTTGGTAAATGTGTTGAAGTGTGTGAGTTTGTTTCTCCTCACACACTACATTCCTCCCTGAGAAGGAAAAAGGCCATGACGATGACGCGTGGACACATCGGGCCGTCTCTCGTCTCCTGTCAGGGGCTATCGGGGAAAAAACAAACCGAGCGGCTGCAGGATGAGAGCAGGCATGAGAGGGGAAAAAAAAAAATCACACAACAACAACAACAGCAAGGAGGAGAGAGAGTGTGAGAGAGGGAGAAAGAGAACAGGAACAAAAGCGCTTGGCTAGGCTCGGAGATTGCTTGCCTCTGGGGTCAGATGTGATTTTACCTAAGAGAGTAATGTTTTGATTGTCACAGATTATATGCCGCTTTCAGCAGGGTGACAGTCGCTCGGATGGAGGAGAGCGAGACACGAGAGAGAACGAGAGAAGAAACAAACAACGCGTCAAGCAAAAAAAAAAAGGGAGGAGGTGTTTGATTGATTTCCCTCATTCCCTGCCATGCAAAGGTCACTTTGATCAATGCTGCATAATTGGGACTGTATTAAGGATCATATTGGGTCATTTTACTGTTTAATGATGAAATATTAAATATTGGGCGGCTAAGATTGCAGTCATTAGCGAGCACTTTCAATTATGGCCCTTTAATTAATTTGAACCTGACCCAAAATCCAATACTTGCACACAGACAGACATAAAGGCACTCTTCTCCAAACCACAGCCACTGGAGCGGCCGGCTCCGTTTACAGCCTGATTGACAAGGCTAGCGCTGCGGCTGCCTCGCGACGGGCTAAAAATACGCCAGTCCGTCTTTGTTTTGGGGGAAAAAAGCTGGCAGGGTTCGGGTTTCAGGAAAGTGCACAGGTACGGCACGTTCTTCAGCTCACCGTATAGGACTGCTCGGTCCAGTGACGCTAACAATGCTAATAACGGCACCATGATCAAGAGAGAAGTGAATGTGTAACTGTGACTCGGTTTGAAGAGGGGTGAAAAGATGATTGGACTAATGTTGTTTTATTTGGTAAAATGGGTCTTTTTATTTTAATTTCATCCATGAGATTTATTAGGTCACATTGAACTTACTGGGATTCTTTGGGTTGAGGTTACATTCAGAGCCCTTTAACTATCCAGAGAACTCTCGAGGAATCTTATTTATTTATTTATTTATTTATTTCTCTATAAATCAGTCTGACGTAAAATGCGAGTTGATCATATTTGAGGATTGGCTTAATTTTGAATTATATTGTGTTGGATTAAGTAGACCATGAGGTAGATAACTAACTAAATAATATTCTAGGCAGATAAGCTAGTTAACTGAAAAACTAGGTAACTGAATATCAGGCTGAGGAAATAACTAACTAGATAGTGGGCTGGGTAACTTAGGAACTAAATAGCAGGCTGAGTAAATAGCTAACTAAATAGCAGGCTGAGTAAATCGCTAACTAAATAGCAGGCTGAGTAAATCGCTAACTAAATAGCAGGCTGAGTAAATCGCTAACTAAATAGCAGGCTGAGTAAATAGCTAACTAAATAGCAGGCTGAGTAAATCGCTAACTAAATAGCAGGCTGAGTAAATCGCTAACTAAATAGCAGGCTGGGTAGCTAGCTAACTAAATAGCAGGCTGAGTAAATCGCTAACTAAATAGCAGGCTGGGTAGCTAGCTAACTAAATAGCAGGCTGAGTAAATCGCTAACTAAATAGCAGGCTGAGTAAATCGCTAACTAAATAGCAGGCTGAGTAAATCGCTAACTAAATAGCAGGCTGAGTAAATCGCTAACTAAATAGCAGGCTGAGTAAATAGCTAACTAAATAGCAGGCTGAGTAAATCGCTAACTAAATAGCAGGCTGAGTAAATAGCTAACTAAATAGCAGGCTGAGTAAATCGCTAACTAAATAGCAGGCTGAGTAAATAGCTAACTAAATAGCAGGCTGAGTAAATAGCTAACTAAATAGCAGGCTGGGTGGCTAGCTAAATAGCTAGCTAACTAAATAGCAGGTTGGATAGCTAGCTAACCAAATAGCAGGCTGGGTAGCTAACTAAATAGCTAGCTAACTAAATAGCAGGTTGGATAGCTAGCTAACCAAATAGCATTCTGGGTAGCTAACTAAATAGCTAGCTAACCAAATAGCAGGCTGGTGTAAATAGCTAAATATATAGCATATTGCATATATATTGCATTGGAATTGATATATTTCTGTAAAGCAGATTTGTGACAATGTCCAATGTTAAAAGTGCTGTATAAAGTGCTATATACATAAAATTAAACTGAATTGAATAGATAGGTGACTGAATAGCAGGCTTAGTAGCTAGATAGCTAAATAGCAGGCTGGGTAGCTAGGTAGCTAAATAGTGCGCTGGGTACATAGCTAACTAAATAACATGCTTGGTTGAAAGCAAATATTAGGCTAGGTAACTAGCTGACTAAACAGCAACCCTGTTACACAAATTCTAGATTGAAAATGAATAATTCATTACAAAAGGTATTTTTTCAGTAAATCAGTTCTTCTTAATGTCCTCACGGTATTAGCATGGACGCTAGTTAAACCACATTTTGTATATTCAGCAAAGAAACTTTGTAAGAAAGGAGATATTGATGCCTGAGATGGGTTAGAACGTTTTCAATGGTTCAGTTCATGTTTTCTATGATTCAGTATGTTTTATTGATTTCAGCCAATATTTGCCAAATTTGATTAATTTGTAGAGAGAGTTACAGTTCGTTTGCATTTCGACCATTTTAGTGCCATGAAACTTGTCTTCCTGATTTGAATTAAAGAATAAAAGACATTCAGTATAAAAATGTGAGAAATCTTATTCCCCATATATTTTTTTTTCCCCCCCGCTGAATTCGAATTGCATGCTACAAGATTAGTAGCACAGTTCAACAAGTCGTGAAATGGCTTTGGAGGAAATATTCAATCACTGTCAAATTATATTCTTATGAAGCGCTAATCTTTGCCGTGGTGGCACTTCATTGCTTAGTGTACTTCTGGAGACTTTGCCTGCTTGAGGCTTGGTCAGTGAAGCCAGGTCAGAGTCACCAGGGCATCCAGAGGACAATCATCAGCGGGTGGGGTGGTGGTGGTGGTGTTGGTGGTGGGGGGACGGTGGGGGAAATGGACTAAAAGGGTTCTAATGATGTGCCTAGACTCGAGTTCCCATAATGACGGGCTAGATTAATTATACTCACGACGGAGTCATAATTATCCATACGATCTCCATCCTCCTCCACTCAGCCCGTGAATCAATAGCCGCACGTTTCATCTAGGATGCATTTATGTGCATATTTCCTTTCTTATTTCGCCCTCTTTCTGGAAATCAGGAGAACATGCCGGCCTTATTTTCCACAAGAGGTCTGGTGAGATATCAGTGTCTGGGTTGTTTGAAATGAACCTGACTCTGCATGTGTAAAACCCTACAATATCCAAATGCATGATGGTATGTCGTATTTAGCTGAAAACCTGTTGAGCAAGCCAGAGGAGACTGGGGTGAGAGAGAAACTCCCTAAGAAACCTTGAGAGGAACCACGGATATTCAGTACAAGTACCCACGGATATTCGGATATTCAGTACAAGTACTCATGGGCATCCGGATATTCAGTAGATTGGTATACAGACATGAGACTTTGAAATAAGGTGTGGAGTGGAGTTAGTCTAAAACAGAGGCGTGTCTATGTTACGCTTCAAAACACTGGTGGAGTGCAATTCATTATCAAAAACATCAGCATTACTTATTAAACTTTTTTTTGGAGTTTTGGTCTGAAAGAGAAAATAAACCATGAATGCGATAAACGGAATGTTTGAGACAGGTCATTTATATAATTATCTAGTCATTTATTAATCTCCAGATCTGTGTTCTTCACGCTCGGGTGATTTTTGTGATTTCTATAAGCACTTGCTAAAGCTTTGTTTACCTTTTCCAACCGATGATTGAAAGCGTTTTACAAGTTTATCAGTTTACGGGTATGTTCTCAGCTCTACAGTCTCCTCAGAGTCTGTATCAGAGTCTGTATCTTTGTTTTAAAGTCCCCATGAAATCAAAACGGACCTTTTGTGGCTTTTAGTACGAATACGAGTATGTTCGCCTTACGGTTATCTATAAGCTAGTGCGCTCCGAAAACAATGACAAAATTCGCATTTAGAACATATACGCATTCAAAACGTGCAGTCGCTCTTTAATACCGATACGGATCAACGATTATGATGACATCATTCTGCACTTCAGCGTCTCGTCAGATTTTCTGTCTAATCAAACGCTCTGTAGAATCTGAAGTGTCCCGCCCCGGTCGGTGTGGGATTCGAACGCACAACCTTCTAGTCAATAGGACAAGACTTAAACTCTGCCTCATTACATAAACCATACCATCCTATAAAGCAACACAGCTAACACCTCTTCCTCCCTTCCTTTCTCCCCAGAATGTAATTTTCTAAGAGGTGAGTCGGCTGCTTTATTTAATAAATCTCTATGAGATCACGGCCCTTGAAAGTAGCGTCGGGGCCTGAAGAAAAGCGAGACGTCTTAATTCCTTGACGTAAACATAAGCCGCGGATTAATGAAGGCCCTCAAGATCCGGCAGAAGGGCGAGAGATTGCTTATCGATCCATATCAAAATTTTCATGCTAATCCCGGCGAGGAGGCCCCGGCGTCTGCTATCAGAGTTAATAATCTGATTTCTAGGCTGTCTGAGACAATTCCAGCCAGTGTGAGGCTCTAATCAGAGCCTCCCGTCTGCTTACACTCCCCCCCTCCGCTCCGGCCCCTGGCCCCTGCCACCAGCCCGGACAGTGATTGAGGATATGATGGAAGCATGTTGACAAATTAAATTTTTTACATTTCAGAGGAGATTTGCAACAGCAGGGGTTGTTTTGAGGTGGAGGTTTGGGAGGAAGGGGTGGGGGGGCGGGGGGATGAGGACGGGGGGGGGAGGGGTTAATTGTAGGAGGAAAAGAAGAAGGAAGAACAAAATAAGAAGTAAAAGAAGGACGATCTAGCAATCCAGTGACCTCTATATAGCCGTGATTGGAGAGTGCCATAGCTGCCGCGTGGATCAATGTTTTTTTGTTTTTTTTTTCCCGCCTCAAAACCTTCTCATTTGACCTCTTGGGGTTACACTAATGACAATTCAACGCTTAAGTTGAAGTGAATAGGAGTAAAACGAGGCTGAGTTAAGAGCCACATATGAGTCACCTGTCCAATTCCCATTCGGTTAAGTGACGGCCGAAAAGGTGACTTTCTTGAACGAAATTGGAGAAATTGGAGCACTCAATTGCACAACGTCATGTAACCGTTTAGACCGTTTGCAAAATGAACCCTGTTGTGTAGGAGCTAATTTAAACCTCGCGTTTTATTCATTCATTTATTTATTTATTTATTTTTTTAGACCTCGTCTACACCTGATTGTTTCACGCATCTCGAATATCAAGATGTTGTCCTGGACAGGGAATATCCACATCAAAATGCAGGTCTAAACGCACCTGAAACGCAGTTCAAACGTTTAAATCCAATCACACAAAGCACTTTAGAGGGTCTGAAATGATGTCTTTTTTCCACCATGTTATACAAGCAGGCTATAAACAGATCTGTTTTTCCAAGCCAATAAAACTCCTCCCACAAATGGGCTATGACACACGTAGTCGAATTCGTTTCAATTCAAATGTATTTGTATAGAAATTGAATAATAGACATTGTTACGAAGACGCAGATATACTGTACAATAGATCTCTAATGAACAACCTGACACTTCGGACCTGACAAAAGGGAACCCATCCATTTATATATATAAACACTTTCAAGTGATGATATGCTACTATTTATTAATAGCATCATATTTACGTATTTTAATATTGTGCTTTATATATAAAAAAAATAAACAAAACATGAATCTCAACGCGACATATTATGGTTACATCGAACTGTCCGACAGTGGCGCCGGATTTAATACGGCTCCTCGCTAGAGCCGATATTGTGAAATAAAATGTGCTGGATTTCGTTAAGCCCAGGTCCTCCTTGCTCGTTTTCATTAGATCTCGAGTGCCACTTGACATTTGCGTCACACTTCGACGAAACGACGTCTTTCAGCTTAACTCCTTTTCTTCCTTTCATACACAGGTTCATTAAAGATCATTTCCACACTCACACACACACACACACTGAGGTCATAGTTAGATATGAAGAAATAGTATAACCTGAAACGTACTGTACTGTATGTCAGAAATAAAAGGAATAAACGTACTGTATGTTTAGAGAAGCCTTAAACTTTCATTTGGTTTACGTATTCAAAGTAGGTATCAATTGCGGAGAATTTCAAGATATATGTACCTCGAAATGCTTTTGGTGAGACTCGGGTAAATTGCTTATGTAATGATGTAATAGACCCATGTTTTGCTGATGTCATGCAGCCTGAGATGAAAATGATTCATTTTCCATAAGTTCCAAAGTGTGTTATTACTCTTACGCCGCAGCGATGACAAATTTGAATTTATTAAACAACGACATGTTGCGCTTTTGATCTCTTTATAGTTCCATAGTGTGGTGTTATGGAACGTCTGGAACTAGGTAAGAACCTCAAGTGCCAATGGACTGAATGTGGCGTAAAGTCGTTTATAATCCCTGGAGCTTCATGGTTGAACTTCTTCGGTATGTAAATCCTCGTGCTCGTTCCGTGTCACCTTCCAGACGAGGAGGCCGTTCGGTCCGGGAGGACGAGCGCCACATGACGCTGGACACGAGTTCGAACATGACAGCAGGGCGAGAATGGAAGCAGTCAGCGTTGCTTTAGCTTTTCTCAATAATCAATCTACTCATCTTGATGTTTACAAAAAAGAGTCGATAAGCAGCTAGAGGACTTTGTGATTGGCTTTGATTTCTCGCGCTGGCCAAATCAGACTTTATTCTGGCCGTCTATGACATTGATAATTCGTAATGATCCAGAGCGCTGTGCGCACAATGACACGGGGGGTGCGCTGCTGACTCCTGTTCCCCCGTCCTTCATCCGCATCGGCTGCTCCTCTTTCTCAGACTTCTATACACACATGCCATCACTCTGGAGTACGAATTACACAAAGAAATGCCAACATCGGGAATTGTAAAGGAATCTGAGCCAGTTTTAATGGTCACTTATATGGAATTTAGTTCTAGGACATAGACAATAATGATGCTAAATGAATAAATAGTCAAATTATGAGTAATTAGAGAAATACCGAACGGTATACTAAATATGGGGATGTGCTGCGGGAGGAAAATGATCAGTGACGGCATGATGTGATGAAGCAGAGTTACCAAATAATACCAAATATACCAATACAAATCTAATTATTTCAAAATACATGATATACCTTTTCTTCATTCCAATATTTATGGGACAGATTCACGGTTAGAACGTCTCCTGAGAATATTTACTTTTAATTCAGATTCACAATCACCAGCTATTTTCCTTCACAGTCGACGTCTAAGGTCGAAACGTTTTTTTTGAAGATTACAAACTTAACCTAATAAAAAAACAAACAAACAAACAAAACAAGTGCCAATTCAAACAAGATGTCGTGGTTTCATTTCGCTTGATTGCATGCAAAATGAAGCTATCAGAAAAGGCATGAATGTTAGCCCCGCCCCTTACCATAACTTGATTATGTATCTTGATTGCAAAACAATCCTAAAGTTTCTGCTGTCTCTCTGATAGGTCTGGGTTTTTCAGCCTAATGCCGTTCTCCTTCACTTGCATCGACACGTCTTTGGCCCACATATTGAGAGTTCCCATGAACAGCTACCAAATTCAAACTCAACGCTTGGAATCAACTCCAGACCTTTTATCTCCTTAATCTGTCATGAAACAACGAGGAAACAGGCCACACCTGGACACGAAACGGCTTAATCCGTCGATTGTCCAAATACTTTTGAGCCTGTGAAAACGGCTGTGATTCCTAAACGGTTAATGCGATATTTTCGATAAGCGCCACGAATTAAAGGTGTACGGAGGTAAAAAAAAAAATGACGCATATTGCATCACCGTCCAAATACTTACGGACACGACACGAGTAACGTTAACGATACACTTATTTAACGTTATATACTGTATATTATATAACGTTTAACATACCTACAACTTACACATCATCAGCATATTTTACACTTCGCAGAATTCAGTTAATGGCGAGGGGGACGAGGGCGGCGCTGGCATTCGAAATTAAACACCCTCGCTCGTTTGAATTTGTGTCGTGCATTTGTATGTAGATGACATACATTTTACATGAAACTTTTACATTATAAAAGTAGTTTGTATTCACTGTGTTTGTAATAAAGTCATACACGAGTAGCTGCGTAAAACTGTCGGAATATTCAGAGTACTTATTTAGTTACAGCTGGACTTTTTTGTTTTTGACTATTCTGAAAAATTCTCTCTCTCTCTCTCTCTCGGTGTCACAGTCCCTGCTCAGATGTCCGGCTTGTGAGAGGACAACCCCACCCCCTTCTCCGCCTGCTTGTCAAAACATTTGTGAAATCCTATTTTCCTTTAATAAAGTATAGTTTTGTCCTGCACATGCATGCTTGGATAGGATGTCATACTCTGTCTTTGTTTGGAGTGGCGCCCCACTGATGTTCCTCGGCAGTGAGAAAATTGCCTTATTGAAACACGTTGCCCGGACTGACTACAATGCCACGTTCAGAGCCAGCATTATGCACATGACATATTCAGGACCTGGCAGTGGGAAAACTATGAATATAAAGTAATCAGGCAGGGAACACACACACACTTCACACACACACACACACACACACACACACACGTGCTGTTCCCTGAGTGGGATCGGCTCACCGGCATTCCGAATTTGTGTCAGATATGATGTTTTCTCAAACTTCCACAGTTGGAAACTTTTCCTTTCAGGAAAGACATGATCATGTGTGAACTGTGTTTAGTTTGTCTTTGCATTAAAGAAAAGGCAACCTGGAACGACTTATTTAGTGTGAAAATGATTAAATATGATTCTGCGTGGAATAAAAACACTGCGCCGAGTGTACCTGCAGGATTTTTGCCAACAATTACATTGTTTTTTTAACAACATGTTGTATTTTTATCCATTTATAGTTACATTTGATGCCGTGGAAGGTAGCTGCCGTCATCGCTAGCGTTACAGATGCTATAAACGGTTGTTCATAGTGCTTCAGATCTTCTCTTTACTCTCTTTTGGAGCAAATAAGACACAGATAAAAGTGTAAAACTCTTCTACCTTCTATCCCGAAGACTTTCTTGGAAGACTGGAGACTCCTTCTATAAACGCGTAATAAATGTCTCTACGTTTTTGTATATCAACAATTACGCATTTCCAGTGCTGAATAACGAGACATTTTTACCAGTAAAATATATTATTAGTCTTAGATTACGTGGAGCTTCTGGTTTATGAGGCCTTGCGACCTCGGGTTGTTGTTGTTATGGATACGAGAACGTATTAGAACACGATGCGAGCGCGTGATTGGTGCAGTGTAAACGCTTTCTTTCCTCGCAGCCCACCGGCGGAACGGAAATCGACTAATCGGACATTTTCAATCGATGACAAATAATTCTAAAGGAACAAATGATTCCATCGCTGCAAGTCTGTTATGAGATTCGTGAGGACACTGTTGGGTTTCTGTGTGTAGAGTAGCGTGACTGTGTTTACCGGTGAGCAGGGCGATAGGAAAGGGGAGGGGAGGGGAGGGGAGGGGAGGGGTGTGAGCCTGCTGCTGGGGAAACAATTCACACCTCTCCATGATAACATCGGTGCGGAGATTAAACGGACAGCACAACCGAACCCCTGTATAACTGCGACAATAACATTAGAACATTTAAACATTTAAAAAAAAAAAGAAATACTTATGAAAAACTGCAATTTCAGCATCTACTTACGTATGAGCCATTAATCACTACTGTGGAGTGTGACATCACTAATACGTTCAATGCTCAACACGGGCATCCCCCCGAACACTCTTCTGGCCTAAGAGTTAACATACTGTCGGTGTCAGAAAAAGTACGTTCTTATACACTTTTACATTCGTGAGACATTTTTCCGTATAAATGACTTTCCTTACAAAAGCAGTCTAATCTAGAACGCCAACACAGCTAGAGAATGTTTGTGGGAAAACAACTGCGAGCCAGACATCGCAAACAATATTTTCTTTAAAGCCAGACGATACAAACCCAGGTGCACAACCTCACTCGGGGAAACTCTTGTAACTTTCAATGCAAGGAAATACAGGGTTTTTTTAAAAAAAAAAAAATTATTTTATTTTTTTTTGCATTTCATTTTTAAAAAAATTGCAGATACACTTCATGATATTTCATAAAAGTTGCCTGTCATGATTGAGTACAGAATGATCAGCTGTCAAGTTCTCTATATTTAATATATATAATTATTATTATTATTATTATTATTATTATTATTATTATTTGAAATTGTATCTATATTTATAACGATTTCAGATTTCTTTATCATTGATATAACGTCATACCGGTCATCGCCACAGATCGAAATAAAGAAATAAAGACAAATGTTTGTTGTTTAATTGCAAAATTGAAACCAGCATCAGTCCCATCTGCATAGTGTTCGAGAGAGTTCTCTGTGTGTGTGTGTGTGTGTGTGTGTGAGAGAGAGAGAGAGTAGGCTTTTAAATGGAGAGAGGGGAGCATTTTTAATGTGTGTGTGTGTGTGTGTGTGTGTGTGTGTTTGTGCACAAGCTCAGTAAACAGAAGCACTAAGCCACCCCAAGTGTGCACTGAAAATCAGGCTGGTGCGTTTATTACGATTTCAAACAAAATGCTAATGCCATTAAACAAATGAGGTTTAGGCAAATTAAGCGGGAATTTGATATTAGCCGAGCCTATGATATAGGACATCATGATCCGAGAGACTGAGTTGAGGCATCGTTCTCCCGGCTCGGGCTTTCATCACGGCCGCTCTCCAGAGAATATTTGTAATTAGCGTCATTTGCCTAATACTTTGGGTTAATTAGAATATTTAATTGAATAGCTGTAATCTTCGGAGATGACTATATTATAATCAAATTAGCGGCGGCGGTGTGGGGCTGGGCCGCAAGGAGAGCAGCAGACTGGCGCGCTCGTGCCTCCAAAACGCTCGACGCAAATCTGTCCCAGTCCAACACTCTTCTATATTTAATGGTCCATTTGAAGTGAGCCATCAACATTTGATTATTCTTCAAGAAAAAAAAAAAAAAAAAAAAACGAAGCAACTATAACAATGACAATAAGTGCGGATAGAAGTGATAAAAAAAAAAAAAAAAAAAAGGACGGCTGAAGTTCCCATATGGCGACTCGGAGGCAGAAAAGCGCGGAGATGATACCCTTGAGACTGACGGATGAGTGTGTGAGGGCTGTGTGTACCCCCTCTGTTCTTCTCCCCACGGCCCACTTCTTTTTTAAAAGCGTTTGACCGCACCAGGCTGTTGCGTGAGCACTTACCAGGGAACTATTCGCCACGGATTGGGGACGTAAATTGATTTTTATAATCAATTACAGAAGGGAGTCCTCATTTTGTAATGTCTCTGGCTGTCCTGTCTCGTCTTTGAGAACTTTCCAGACCTGCTGAGTTAACGCTAACGCGAAATTAAGCTCTGTACTTTTCTGAAGTGAACCAGCAGCCTGCTTTTTTGGCCTGCTGTTGTCTTTGCGCTTGCGTTAATGTGGCGGAAATATGATGAGATTGTAAACGTATATGGCACATTTACGGGCATTATGCACACATGCACAGAAACTGCGGATGTAGCGACACAGCAAAGCATAAGAGAGAAAGAGAAAGAGAAAGGAGAGAGAGCGAGAGAGAGAGAGAGAGAGAGAGAGAGAGAGCAGATCGAGTGATCTCATTGTTGTCAGAAGTGAGGAAAACAAACCAATAAAAGGAAACAGCTAAATATTACAGTGCGCGGAACAGCAGTAAACAGATGGCGGCTCAATGAAATGAAATTGCGTATACATTGTCTTTGCTTTATGGCTCCTCGCTAATTGAAGCCTTTATAACTCCTACCTTTTCTGCCATATAATAAAGAAGGCAATGAGTCCATTTAGAGGCGGACATGTTGAGACGCCTCCGATCAGCGTCGCATGTCCGGAAAGCCGTCAGCGTAAACAATTTTCCGTTTCCCTACGCGCTACGTGTTTCGGCTACAGTTTCTTGAAATAGACGCGACATAATCTATACTTTTATTACTGCCATATCTGGAAAAGACCAAAGAAGTCCCACGGCGAATCGGCAGCCATATGCTGGAAGACGGACAATGAAAACGTCAATGACGTTCCTTAGGCCTCGAATCAACGGCTTTGGCTGAAAAAAAAAACAGCTGCAGCTGATGTTGCACAATAGCTGGATGAAAAGGATAACGAATAAGGCAGTTGTCACTTCCGGCCACGGTCTGTAGAGAAATAAACGTGTGTGTTGTTACGCGTGTAAGATCGTAGTCGAGTTCATCGGCGCAAGCGCAGGCGTGAGACGTGTGCGCGGACGAGGAGACGTCGCTGACTCACAGGGTTGTATGGGTTAAAACGTTCGGGTTGTGCCGTTACGGGAAAATAATCAACTAGAGCATGACGTGATGGAGGTTATTTCTTTCCCGCCGTATAAATTGTTCAACGGTAACCATTATTTATTAATTAAAAAAAACACCGTCACCGTTTTTATCCGCTTATGCTTACACTTAACGTCACAGAACGAGCCGGTTCCCGTTATCACTTACGTGATAGCAGCTGTAAACTTTAAGTCTTCACCTCACCATCCTGTCATTTTTTTCTCTTTCTTCTCTTTTTTGGTGAGAAGCTGCAAACGTCAACTCTCCGTCGAGTCTTTCCTATGGTGCAAAACTTCAATGTTATAAAAGTCCTGACACTGGAGACTCCTTCCAAAAATGCTAAATAAACCTCTCGTCAGAGTGACATTGACCGTATCGACGATTGAACACGTTTTTCATCCGTCTATGTGGAGCGTCCGTCATACGAGTTCCCAGACGCATCGATATAAACAGTGCAGCGGGAAGGATCGTCCGAGCCGCTGTTATAGAAAACCGACCGGATTTCTTCTGACCGATCCGAACCGAGAATTCGAGAGCACTGTGGTATAACGATGCATAAAGTATCCGGGGGCGGGAGGGGAGGTGGGATAGCTAAGATGACTCATTCGTAGTTACGATCCGGATTTGTCTGGCACGTTTGTTCCGCACGTTCACACAATCCACTTTATCCGTTACCTCAGCTCTCTCCGTAGCGTCTCTGAGCATTGTGGGTAATTTGAAGATTTGAAGCTTATGCAGGGTCGGCTGTGCTGTGACTCGTCTCATCGCCCCCTGAGGAGCGTGATTAGCGCTCGCTGCGAGAAACCGAGAGCTTCTTCCGACAACGAGTCAAACATTTGCTTCGGCTGTTACAGTCAAAAAGTTATGACCGATTGTTCCTCCCCCGGGAGCAAATTGCCTCGTGCTGTCGGCACAATCAAGAGGTAGCTGTCGCTTAAGTGCCACTTACACATTTCATTCTCTTTCTTTCTGTAAACAAAGAGGTTTTGATTGGCACTTGCCTTCCAGATTTGGTGAGAGAATGGAGGGATGAAGCCAATATCGGTCGCCACAAAAGACTGCAGCGAAGCCGAGCCATTATTTCCAATTACATACGGAGAAAAGCGCTAAAAGCTTTTTTTTCCCTCTCCTTTTCTCCCCCCCCCCCCCCAAAGTAGATACCGCTTATGCACGAAATAAATAAATAAATAAATAAACAAACAGGACTACAAAAATATCAACATGGTCGTATCTTGAAATCCAACGTGTGCTCGCAGCTTGGTAAGGTAAAGTAATTCTATTGAAACCACTTTAATTGCTACCATTTGTGCACCATTTTTAAAATTTGCTATTTCATTTAACTGCGAGACAGTTAGAGAAGCGTTTCTTGCTTCTAGCCTCGGCAGCTCTGGCGATGTTAAAGGCAGAGAATGCGGACACCCACACAGTGGGTCCTTTTCTCCGCGTTGGGGCTAATTAAAAGGTTGAACATGTTTGTCCAAAGGTTTCTGGGTTATGATCATGCCCACAGAAATCTCATGTTCTCATAAACGTTTTAATTTTAGATTATATTTGGGCGATTACAGACAATTAAAGCTTCCCTAATTATACCAAATACTTAATTACCTTAGACCGGCAACATTCTTAATTTGAAACGTGTGGAATAGCTGCGAACACCAGCTGCTTGGAATGTTTTATGCTTTCACACAAAACCGTAGCGAAGCCACAACAAACAATGGGCTTTTTGCATACTATATCATTGTTTCCATTCTAAAACAGGTACATGTTGTTTATGGTTTTATTTACTGTATGGGAGGCCTTTAGTGGGACATAGCACACGGTATATGATGCATATAAAACACACACACGGCCACATGCAACACCACCCACACTTCATAAGAGTACAGAGGAATAAGTAACCCGAGCCCAAAGTAACACACACACACACACACACACACACACACACACACACACACACAATATAATGTAAATTTACTACGAATGCATCAATATCGTCTTTTTCAGATAGAGTACATGTTTTTTTAACCGATCAAAGGGGGCATCATGGAACATCATGGTTTCTTTATCTCTCTTTACGTCCGTTGCTGCCTTGTGCTGCTGACAACCAAACACTAGAGAGTTTTATAAGAGCGTATTCTGGAGAATGGTCATTAAAATTGACTCGCGAGTCTGTCGAGTGAGAGTAAAAGAAGGGCAAGTGCTCAAACTCTCTCGTTTGCGACAGTTCTTTGCACGGTTGCTTCACTATTCCACACTCGCACATACCTTTGAGTGTGCGCAAATGACTGCACCTTGTGCTCATATGAATGATTACGTTTAGGAACGGCCATCCTTGAGCTCGCTGTTTAAATGCCTTGACCGGGTTTCTTGCATTGTGGGAAGATAGTGAAGTTCTTCCTCTTGATATTTTCTCAGAGAACAGCTTGCAGTTCTTATGGTTATAATTCTTCGTATTCATTCTATCTATCTATCTATCTATCTATCTACCTACCTATCTATCTATCTATCGACCTAGGCGTCTGTCCATGGTCCTGATATTGTCCATTTTTGAGCTTATTATTTTCATTCTTCTGTTTGGTTCAAATCTCTTTTTTTTTTTTTGAGACAATTCTCATCCCCACAAGAAAGCACCATGAAACAATTTCTTGCACAAACTATAAAAGCCAAGTGCCCCCGTGCTTGAGTGTTACAGCTACAGTTTTCTAGTTAAAAGTTTCCCTCTCGCCTTGTTCACCTCTGTTACCCTGAAGTGCTAGATCTGGGTTCCAAACTCCCAGCAAAGGGATCAAACGCAAAAAAACGAATCAGATTTCCAGTCGAATTTGAGCTGTTAGAGCTGCAGGAGCCCCTGGTGAATGAGTGGGGTGTGTGTGTGTGTGTGTGCATGTGTGCTAGGGTGTGTATGTGTGTGTGCATTTGGGACGTTGTGGGCCATCTGAAAAGCGCTCAACTGTGGCTTTGATGGAGTATGTCAGGCCAATCAAGGCGGGCGGCCGAGGCTGATTGGCCCTGCCAGCGTCGGAGGAAGGCCTGATATTACCTTTACATCTGTCTGACAGCAGCACCAGACGCCCTGACCCTGGCTGTAAAAGAAAAAAAAGAAATCCCTTCCGTGGAACATGGAAACAAACTATGACTTATGTTGCTGCCAGATTTGTTAGTGAAGCTGAAAACGTACAATCCATTTGAGTCATGTGACCTTTAGAGATATGTATAAGGAATTCCTACATGCACTGGTACCTTTTGTACCTACAGCATGCATCCTTAACCTAGAAAGGCGCATATAGTATTCGTTTAATGCTTTACTATAACGCTTTACTGGTTTAATTCCAGGTGAAACATATATTAAGGATACAAAAGCCGTACCCTTAATGGTACGATCTCGGCAACAAGGAAAGTAGAATATCATTTACAAATTCTGTAGCCATAATAGAAGTGTAACACGGTGACGTTATCTGTGTCTGCATCTCTTTCAACCTGAAGTGGGGTTTTTTTTTGTTTTTTTTTTATTAAAAATGAACCCCACCACTATTATTATTATTATTATTACAGTAATATATCTGTACTTGGTTACATTCCTAATCCATATCACATCCAAAAATTTGGATTTTTGTTGTTGTTGTTGTTGTTTAAGGACAAATGGTATGTTTGGGCCTACAAGTAGCTGAAAACCCTCGTTTTCCTCAAGGGAATGAGGTCACATGGGGTGAAATCAAAGCTTTAAGAGATGTGCCATCCAGATTTGATGAGGTGTGTCAGGCGAGCGGATGACCCATTTTAATTAATGTTGAATTTGGTTTAAGTGCTCTGCTGGTGCTGAGAAAGAAGCTCTGACAGTGGGTATTCCCATTTAAACATGAGTTTCAATTATATGCTCCACTTTCTGCAATCTCACACGCTGTGCATCACTTCCATAAACCGATATTAATGACTGCTCCCTGGGTAAACCTCGGGGTGTTTGGACACTATGTGACCGATTTCATCCAGTCTTATGAGGATTGCACTAAAATAGACACTAAAATAGCTAAGGCCAGCGTGGGATGAACCGGAAACTTCTGTCATTTCGGAGGAAAACGAAGCTTTATAGCGTAATATAATGCAATAGAAATATAAATAAAGAGTATTATATATATTGTTAGTGTTTTGATTAAAGATACATGGATAACATTTTGTTTTTCGGTACACATCAATGCTGAAACAGTATTAAGTAATCAGGGGTGTCATGGGTGTCATTTAGCTCTGTTTATGTTGGTTGCTGCATTTAAACAGTAGCTTTAATAGAGTCTCAGTGCTCAGTGCTCGCTGAACTGAACTGCTCTCACAAGCGTCACTTTCTCTCAAATACCTTCATGTGCTCGATTCATTTTACTCTCATACTCTATATCGATATGATGGGACGACTGGGTCTTTATCTAATATGCACCTTTAGTGGTAAGCATTCTTTGGCTTGGCGGACGTGTGAAACTCAATGGAAATGCATTCCTTTATTTATTTATTTATTTATTTATTTATTTATTTATTTATTTTTGGTGAATTAACGTCAAAAAGCAACATACACGTCAAAACAAAAAAAAAGGTCCTGCTACCGAACCCTGAGGAACGCCGTATGTTTAACACTTTCCCCTGATAGGATCAGCCAGATTCGACTCAAAACTAAGACAAGTCCTGACTATTAATACATGCTAGTACTAAGGAACTGTGACACCTCTCTGTTTTGGCTTTGTAACATGGCTATTACGGATAGCCGGAATGGCAGGAAGCTGAATTACTACCACATGAGCTCCTTAGGGAAATTCTTGAGGATGCAGATTCCTGCTGCTCATATCATCACTCCGGGAAAAAAAAAATGTTGACTACACACACATGCACACTCTCATGGGTATGAAAGCTGAGTTCAGATGGACTTGCTTTATGAGATTATGAGATTGGTTTTGTTACGTTTTTGTTAAGCAAAGCTGATAGTAGGATTAGATGTATTTTGGTTCAGAAAGCTAGTAATAGTAAATAGTAAACAGATAAAACACTTACTAAAAAGCAAAACATTGACAACTGTTATTATTATTATTATTATTATTATTATTATTATTATTATTATTGCTGTAAATCCGTAAAAGCCTGTCTTGATTGAGCAAATGATCCGCAAATAACTGGCAATAAATTGCATACACAAATACTGCGAATCCTGTCACATGCTAATTATGGTTAGTCATTACTCGTGAGAGTAAACCCGTTAGCAAATAAGCTAGCGTGTTTCTTGTGGGTGTGATCAATTTTGCACGTTTTTACCGACGCAAATCTTAAGTGAATCAGGACCACAATGTGCCTGCTGTAAAATACTACAAACTGCCCTTTAGGAAGTGTATAATTCACGAAGGCCCCTTTCATACACTCCAGGAACAAGGTGAAAATAACAGGCTATGATATAATTATTTCAAGGTCACAGGCTACACTTCTGTTCCTCATTTCTCAGTAATTCAGTGCTCTGTTCATAGGAGGCCCGTGTTCCCTCCAGGCTTCCGGACAGTTTGCTTCCGCGTTTCATCCATATCTGCAAATCGAATAAAGGACACGGTATGCGTGTTTCAGGACGTGTCCTAAATACATATTAGGGGCATAATAGGGTTGTAAACATTCAGATATGAATCAACACACCTGACTCATGTCTCATTATCAAAGTTTTCGTGAGTCAAATGAGTCCCACAGAAGGAGGCGTGGCTTCTGCGCTTATCAATCTCACAGAAAGAGGTGTGGCCGCTGCACTTTTAAGTCCTACAAAAAGATGGCGGCCTGTGCACCTGTCAGTCCTGCAGAATGATGTGAGGCCTCTGTCCCTTTCAGTTCCATAGAAGGAGGATGCGTTTGTCAGATCCGACAGAAGGAGGCATGGACGGTGCACATGTCAGTTCTACACATGAAGGCACGGCCTACGTGATTGTCAGTCCTCCAAAAGGAGGTGTGGCCTCTGAAGTAGTCAGTCTTTGTGCTTGTTAGACACACAAGAGGAGGCGTGGCCTTTGCACCTGTCAGTGAAGGAGGTGTGGCATATGTGCTTGTCAGTCCTACAAAAGGAGGTGTGGCCTTTGAAGGGGGTGTGGCATATGTGCTTGTCAGTCGTACAAAAGGAGGCGTGTGGTTCGGAGGAGGTGTGGCCTCTGTGCTGTGTGAGTCCTACAAAAGGAGGTGTGGACTTTGAAGGCGGTGTGGCATCTATGCTTGCCAGTCCAACAAAAGGAGGTGTGGCCTTTAAAAGAGATGCGGCCTCTGTGCTTATCACTCTTACAGAAGTAGGCGTGGCCTCTGCAATCTTCAATCATGCAATCTATCTATCTATCTATCTATCTATCTGTCTGTCTGTCTATCTATCTATCTATCCATCTGTCTATCCATCTTTCTATCTATCTGTAACTATCTTGCATGTTCAATGTGTTTTCAAATCAACACAGTTCATGGATGCACTTATTTTTCCGAAGCCAGCAAACACACACACACACACACACACACACACACACACACACACACACAAAACCACAAACACTCTCATTTTTCCTTTCTCCTTCTCTGAACCCTGCGTGTCCGACACAATGTGGAAGAACATTTGTCATTACTTATCAGGGGGTTGATATATTGGTTAGCCTGCAGAGAAACAGCTGTTTTGCTCTAATCTTGGGGTGCATAGGCCAGCATTCATGGCAGCCAGCTGCAGAAAATCACAGAGGAGGACGAGTCCAGCACTGTGAGAAGACACACACACACACACACACACACACCTACAGTACACACACACACACACACATGCACACACACACCACCCGTCTGCCTGGCAGATGCAGCGCTTTATTATCTGCCTTTTGATTTCCGTGGAGAGATGCCACCTTCGCACCTGTAAACACCTACACTTTGCATGAACAGGGTTTTCTTTCTTTTTCTGTTTCTCACACTCTCATACACTCATACACACACACACACACACACACACACACACACACATGCTTAGATATTCTATAAAACATTTACAGATGCAGCACACACACATAAACGGGGAATACATTTTCCCTCCGTCTCTTGTCATCCCCATACATTAGTTCCTCTATTGCTGGTTTAGTTACTCTCCTGTGGCCTCATATTGACAGTTCCCTGCGGTGAAATTTATGTCACATATTTAATATGGACATCGGAATGATTATCAAATCCATAGATGCCAAGAAAGGCCAATCAGCTCTAAATAATGGATGAGAGGAAGATGTGACTCAATTTGTGAGCACAGAGTATGGGGAGAGAGAGGAAAGGAGGGGTCGATGCCTCTCTCTCTCTCTCTCTCTCTCCCTCTCTCACGTTCTCTCTCTCTTTGTGGAATGTCATTATTCTGGTCGATTTTTTCTCCCCTCGCTTGACATCATTCAGTGTAATCATCCTTCAATAAAAAAGCTGCTCGTAATAAAAGGAACAACCTGGGTCAATAGGAGGAATATGGAGAGGGATGACCTCTCGCGCCAGACAGGGTATAAATGGGCTCCTTCATCAGAGCAGAGAGGCCTCCAGCACTTTAACAGGCACCAGAGCACTACTATCACACACACCCGTGCACACACACGCTAAAAAAGGTTAGCTGCATTAACGAATCAATGCTCTAATGAAGCAACGGCTGCTGCGCTGGAGTGAAATATAGGCACAGTGGAATATAAATATGCAGGAGGCACTTTCTGATTTCCCCAACTGCCCCTCTCTCATCCCTCGCTCAACACGCTTTACAAAATGGCCGACGCCTATCGTGAATATCGTGCCTTTTATCGTTGCTACACTACAGTGCTGTTAAATTCAGATCGCAGCTCAGAATCTCTGTGTGCGTGGAGTTTGCATGTTCTCCCTGTGCTTCAGGGGTTTCCTCTGGGCACTCTGGTTTGCTCACTCATGCACTGTAGGTTGATTGGCATTTCCAAATGTCTGTAGTGTGTGAATGTGTGTGTGATTGTGCCCTGAGATAGACTGTCACCCCATCCCTTGTGCCCCGGGTTCCCTGGGATAGGCTCCAGGCTCCCCACAACCCTGTGTTGCGGTATGGAAGATGAATGAATGGTTAAGTACGACTAAGGAGGAACTCTGCACTCAGTAAAAGCATCCCAGCTGCTCTGATTCCAACCTAACGCCAAATCGATTCACCCAAGCGACTCGGCCTTGCTGCAGGACAGTGATTCTAACACAGTGCTTTCAGCCAGCATGGTGATTTTCAGGGACAAGTCAGTGACCTGGCCTGAACTTACTGAGCATTTCTTTTACTGGAGAAAAGAGCGACATCCAAAAGTCCCTGAAGTAAGCAGGAAGTGAAATGACGTGCATTAGGTGTCCTGGCTGAGTGAATCCTGAGAAAACCAACATCTGTGAGTCATGAGGTATACAGTTAACATGACAGTTTAAGGTTATGGTTATTTCTCCACAGATAGAACTATAAAGCTGTAAAATGTTTATCGCTGGAATATCTTGTTGAACTTATGAAGCAGTAGAACCACCTGAGGCTTTACTAAATTTACTATTAATTCCAAGGATCATTCTCAGCTCAGAATAATGTTTCCTAGGAGGTTAGGAACGCAGGTTCTGGAAACGGTTTAAATCCAGATTAAACACCTGTTTAATCTGTCATTATAATGTGTTGAGTTAAATCTTTAGTCAATACCAGTACATTGTTTAATCATCGTGGGTTGTTTGATGAAGTTTTTATAAAATTAATCGTCTCTATGAAAATTATATCCCTATAAAAAATTTTATAATAAAAATATTTTTTAAATAAATAAATAAATAAATATAATCAATGTTATAAAAATAAAATATATATATATATTCCCCATTCATATTATATATATATATATATATATACATATATATATATTACATTGATTATATATATTAATTTTTAATTTTTTTTATATTTTTATTTATTTTATTTATTATTTTATTTTTTATAATACATTTTATATATATATATATATATATATATATATATATATATATATATATATATATATATTTTTTTTTTTAATTAATGTTTTACTTTAAAGTTTTATATCCTTATACATATTGTTTATGCCATGATTAAATATTGTTTTATTCTTTGTATAATTTTCATTATTTTATGGGCTAACAAGCCAGTCAAAATCCATCAATTCTTCTTCTCCTTCTTCTTCTTCTTCTTTTACTTCTCACTGTATCTTTAGGTCACGTCCCCACCCCACATGTACACCCTCACATACAATCCTGTCGAATGTCCCTGCTTAGCATAAACTCACTAGCACAAATTCACTCCTCCCCAGAGCTGAACGATTTACTTACACTGTCCAGCTCTGGACACCCAAAAACCTGGACACACTCTCCTCAGGAAGGACGTCTACAGCTCAGCGTATCAGCCGTCGCAGGCTTTGTCGGGTTAAGAGGTCAAACAAGCTAGCGGAACGATGCTATCGCGACTCCATGCCGGGATGTTGATTATCCGCGGGCCGCCGTTGTTTGTTTATCAAAAATGCTAATTGCTTTTTTTTTTTTTTTAGTGTTTGAGGAAAGATTAAAAGTTAATAGGAGAAACTAAATAAACAGAATGAAATTGCACAAAGGCGACGTGAGATGTTAATTAATTTGTGGCCACCTCTGAGCTAATTAGCAGAAATAAAGGGAAAAAAAAGGAAGTTAATGAGGCTTGATGTAACTGACACACTGGGAAACACCGACTACTGAATTTATGAATGTGTGAACAAATGATACAAAAAAAGAAAAAAGAAGTTGCTTTCTTTAATCTCTTTTCACAGAGCGTCTTGGGGTTTATTCGAACGGAGCAACACGTGAATACAGTACACGGATGTTTTGTAAATGAAATGTGAGGATATTGTATAGTTTGTGCATTGTTACTGTACGTTGTTGCTGTTTAAGGCTTTCCGATAAACAGAAAAGGTAGAATATGGAAAGAAAAACACTTCGGAGCATGCAGTTATAGGAAAATAACGGACGACGGAGCAGTGTGATGCGTCCCGTTCGAAACGGAGTTACTGTTACCACACCACAGTTGGTTATTTTCCTATAAAATGACATCCTGAGATATTTTATTCCTCCTACATGACACGTCACGGACAAATTTTTACTTAGTAATGAATGATAATTCGTTCATGCATTTGTATTTACATTTAACATTCAAATAAGTTCCAACAAGTTCACTTGACACTGGAGACTCCTTCCATAAACGCTAAATGGAGATCTCCTAATCGGTTTATTATGTCATACAAGTCCAAAGTTAAAGCGAATGCGAATTTCGCGATTTAGCCGGCGCCTGAGTCACACGTCTTGCCGCATGCCGCCCCGATCTTCCAGCTACTCTGTCATTTACGGATTACTGTGTCACTCTGCGAAATCACAGCTATGAAATTGGGTTATGGCTGACTGAAAGGGCAGGCCCTGATCACTAAGCACTCCCCACCCCCCCCCCACCCCCCAATACTCTCTCTGTGCACTTTCATCTCTCTTTTTTTTTTTTCGGTCATGTCTTTTTCCCATGCTCCTTTTCAGACACCGCTATAGATTTGTTGTCATCGGGCCTGGGTGATCTAGCTGACAGCACTGTCAGAAAATGAATTTTTCAGCCCACCCTTGATTGACTCCATTTGTGGCTCGCGACTCTATCAGGACACGGCGCTCGTTGTAGTAAGAAAGGAAAAAGAGAGAGGGATGAGGAGAAGAACGAGGACAGGAATGACTTTTACTGCACCGACCAGCTCGAAAGTGATAAGTTCAAGAAAATCGACTTCATGTTAAAACATGTAATGAATTTCCTGGTTCTACAATTGCACTTTTTGAGCATGTAGTACACAGTTATAGAAGGGAGTCATTTATATATGGCACTATCCGGAGTCATTTAGATGAGGATGGGTTCCCTTTTGAGTGTGGTTCCTCCTCGAGGAAGGTTTCTTCCTCGTGTTGTCTCGTTGGAGTTTTCCCATGCAACCGTCATCTTTGGCTTGCTTATTCAGTATAAAATTCATAAATTTATATAAACTGATGTATTTCCATTGTTAAAATTAAGGTTTGACCGGTATATGAGTACGAAGTGTTAATACTGAAATCCAGATCGATCGATATTCAACAAGGGGCGGTATTAGGTCCGATGTCATTGTGCGACAGTTTGTTGCAACCACAATATTTTACACAGAAATTCACAGATCGGGAAATGAAAATCGCACACAAAACCACGGAAGCTATTTCAGCGGATTCATATTAAACGTGAAAATTCTGACTTTATGCAGTCCCTAAAGGATTTCGCGATTTTGCAGTCACAGAAATGAAACGCAAAATCAAGCAAATAGTCAGAGGATCTTGCAATTTTTTAAGATTCTCCACAAATTTATCACGGAGACGCGTCATGTGACGTCATCACAACGCGCATTCACCCAAAGCCTTCTTCGATTCACGTGCGTCGAACGTGAGTACAGCTAAAACTTCTCATTTACCAACAAACATCACCGTGAAAGACCGTGGAAAAGAACTCGCAGATGTTGGAAAAAGCCACAGCTAAAGCAAACATTTTTGGCAGCAACAATCGCAAAAAAACAAACAAACAAAAAAAAACCCGGTGAAATCCTGTGCATTGGGGTTTTATTTAACTAACACACCTTCAGTAGTCAGTCGTGATCACTAGTCTACAAAGCTTCAATAAATGGCAAAAACTATAACAATAATTTCAATATTTTTTTTGTGATATAATTTCAATATTTTTTTTTGTGATATAATTTCAATATTTTTTTGTGATATAATTTCAATTTTTTTGTGATATAATTTCAATTTTTTGTGATATAATTTCAATATATTTTTTGTGATATAATTTCAGTTTTTTTTGTGATAAAATTTCATTTTTTTTGTGATATAATTTCAATTTTTTTGTGATATATTTTCAATATATATTTTTGTGATATAATTTCAATTTTTTGTGATATAATTTCAATATTTTTTTTGTGATATAATTTCAATATATATTTTTGTGATATAATTTCAGTTTTTTTGTGATATAATTTCAACATATATTTTTGTCATATAATTTCAGTTTTTTTGTGATATAATTTCAATATATTTTATTGTGATAAAATTTCAATATTTTTTGTGATATAATTTAAATTTTTTTGTGATATAATTTAAATTTTTTGTGATATAATTTCAATATATTTTTTTGTGATATAATTTAAATTTTTTGTGATATAATTTCAATATATTTTTTGTGATATAATTTCAATATATTTTATTGTGATAAAATTTCAATATTTTTTGTGATATAATTTAAATTTTTTTGTGATATAATTTAAATTTTTTGTGATATAATTTCAATATATTTTTTTGTGATATAATTTAAATTTTTTGTGATATAATTTCAATATATTTTTTGTGATATAATTTCAATATTTTTTTTGTGATATAATTTCAATATATTTTTTGTGATATAATTTCAATATATTTTTTGTGATATAATTTCAATATTTTTTTTGTGATATAATTTCAATATATTTTTTGTGATATAATTTCAATATATTTTTTTGTGATATAATTTCAACATATTTTTTGTGATATAATTTCAATATATTTTTTTGTGATATAATTTCAATATATTTTTTTGCGATATAATTTAAATTTTTTTATGATATAATTTCAATATATTTTTTTGTGATATTTTGTTCATTAATTAACACAACAACTACAATACAACAACTACTTCACAGCAAAAAAAAAAAGACACCTAAGAAAGTGATGTTATATAGCAATATAGTCAAATTTAGCAACATTTTCCAATTACAAGATTATAATAGACCGAATATAAGATTATTAACCCTACTTTTAGACATTTTGTTTACTGATTTCAAGTTTTACGTTTTTTTATTCTACAGTTTTGTCAGATCATTTTGTTTCTTTCTAGAAATAAACGCTTAAAATGAGCAAAACTGTCTTCCAGTAGAACAAAACGACTGTGTTTCAAGCTTGAAATGAGTCAAAATGTCTAGAAATAGTTGGAACAATCATATATTTCTTAAATTGTAATCTTAGAAGAATAACTACCCGATACATTTGACTATAATCCATATTGATAAGATGTCACTTTTGCATCGTTAGTGTAAAAACTATTAGTATTTATTCATTATTAGTATTTTTATTAATACTAGTTATTAATAATAGTAGTAATTGTATTATTAGTTGTGTATTGTGTAATACTGTTTACACTCATTTTTTCTCGTTTGTGCGTGTGTGATTTCTTTTACGCAACGGTCCAAAAGTGCTCTATAATCATATTATATGATATTTTATGTTATATCGGATTATTTTTCTTTTAAAATAATGTTGGAATTTCTGTCTAGGTGAATCGTTACATTAAAACACAACGGAGAAATACTCCAGATCTACGTCACTGAAGCAAATAGATGAGGTAGAGAGGGTGAACGAGCTTGTGGGTCACTTTAGTGACATATACCTGGCAACCTCGGAGACATGAACTGCACACGGGGCCGTTTCGCTAAATACGAATATCTTTTGAACTTAAGTGACGTGATTTTGATTGTCCACTCCTTCATTCCATTCGAAGTTTAGAAGAACAATTATATGTCTTTCTTCCTTGTATTTTTATCGTACATGCGTGAGATCGCACGATCATGCGCTGTAATAGCATCATTTAAAACCTTAGCATGTCATCCTTAACGTGGTATATGACATCCGCTGGGTTTACGTTTAAAGCCATAAGATGTAAGCGTCTCACAAAAGCACTGTAGCTTACGGTGACCACGTCTTCTGTTTGTATTCTCGTTCTCTATTTCCAGCCCAAGCCTTATCAGCGGGGAGATCGAGAAAGCCGTCCGCTCTCATTCTGCTATTAGCGAGCACATGTCAGGACCTATTTGCTGGTGGTTACTTTAAGAGTGACATCAGCTGTGACCTTTTGACCTGGTCCGACAGAAGAAAAGGTCCGGTGATAGTTTTCCATTATGGAAGCTGAACAGCATTTGTGCTTGATAGAGAGGAGAAGAAAAAAAAGGCTAAAGAATTAAAAAAGGCTAGTTGCATTGGTGTTCCTTGAGACTTTTTTTTATTTTTTGCAGATGTCTGTCGTCCCCCCCCCCGCCCAACAAAGCTTGGAAACACCTGCTTGGACGCTCTGATGTCCGGGAGCGAGAATTTTGTTTTGATGTTGTTTTATTTCTTCTCTCTCTCTCCAGATTGGACGGACGAGGCTGTGTATTTATAGCTGAATCTACAGTAGTGGACTCCAAATTGGCGCAGATCTTGTTTTCGTCACGCATCATCTCAGTAGGCTTTGATATCAAGGAACCTTCCACTGACGGCAAAGAGCGAGACACGGAGGTTGGACGCACTTTCCTAGCAGGAAGGCCCGGCGATGTGCGTTGTGTAATGCTGATCGATGCTCCAGCGTAAACCGATTAAAAAGGTTGCGCTCGGCGAGGGCCTCACTAGCGGCGCAGCTTTAACCAAATCGAAGCAAGGCAAAATGGCACCAAACATAATGAGCGTGGAGTCGGAGAGATACGAGACCGCCGAGTCACACTCATGCTCATACGTTTGGCTTCACGGCAGCGGATAGAGAAATGAATAGACCCGCGATGTCCATTTGTGCGCCTGATTTATATAATATGACACTAATCTGGCTGTGAGAGCCTCCTGTCCCATCTGTCATTAAGAGATCCTCACGACCGGCTCATAAAACCCCCCCACCCCAGCACCCCCACCACCCCGGAGTCTTCCGCTCAACGTCTTTACAGGTCGAGATCCGACTCGCTGCTCGTCTTCACCGGCTCTCGACTCACGCTGATAAATCACATTTATGAAAGCCGCAATTACCTGATTAGACTCGCTCGCTGAGGCCCCGGCAAGCCCGCGCAATTCATTACAGCCTGTAATCGCCTTCAAATGGCGTGTGAAGTGGACAGAATATAAACGTTACAGAAGACACGGTATAATGGTATAAAATCAGGTGTAAAATCTAGTCCAGGTCAATAAATACGAATCGATTTCACACACAAATACACGCATGCTGTGTATATGTGTAATGAACAAGAGCGACCTTAACGTCAACCGCTCGCAAAACTCCTCGAAAAGCTCTCGCATCGTGCCCAAATGGAAGATTATAAGGAAAAGTTGACACATTTTTGTGTTTCGTGCGGATCGTTTTTCTTTCAGCACACCCTGAAGAACATCTAACAGAAATCATTCGGAGATTCTGAACAGCAGCGTGTACGTTTGCGGACACGTTTACGCTGTCCGTTTTCTCGCTAACGAGCCGCAATGGTTCTCATTGACTTTAGGAGAGGCTAGCATAACACACAATGTCGTGCTTAGCTAATCTTAGGGTACAGAATTGTTATTATATCATACTCACGACTTCTCTTTAATGTCCTTCTACAGCCTCTTCACTCTACTGTTATGCTAACTGTGAATTCAGTAGGCTAGCATACTGTACAGAAGCTATGCTAGTTATAGGCTATACGTGCTAGCCGTGTTTCGCCGTTTGAATCAAATAAACATGCACGTTTCTACGCACTTCACGGGACTTTTGGTGTTTTCGCCTTGTGTCTACGGAGATATTTAGCAAAATGCTGTTGGTTTGATTTTTTTTATATACATTTTTTATTTATTTATTTTTTAAACAGAAGGGTCTTCAAAAGAAGGGCCTTCGACGAGCTTCTCAGTCGAGAAACCCATAATGGAACGGTTGGAGGCTTGAAGCGATACGTGATACGTGAGTGTTGTTTTTGCTTTTTACGCTCTCAGCAGCGAAGAAGAAAAATAAGGAGAAGAAGAAGAAGAAGAACGAGAAGTAGAAGTGAATATGGAGGGCGGGAGGAGAAGAGTTTATCTCTAACCTCGGCCTGAACTGCACATGACCCTCTGAACACCCCTGCAGTCAACTGCATTAGACCAGAGTAAATGAGAGAGAGAGAGAGAGAGAGAGAGAGAGAGAGAGAGAGAGAGGGCTTTCCAAGCTATCCATTACAGCATGGAACAAAGAAAGATAATCCAGTAAGTTTAGCTGGACACCTGGACTGTTTGGTTAAACTAGCTAGCAGCACCAGTGTTCAAAACTGTACAGGAAAATGATCAATTCAGCATGAGATGGTTCTTCTTTCGCATGGTGTGTCTTCAACATGGCTAATTACATTTTCAGGGATGAAATCAGTCTTCGTGTAGCAGTTAAGCACGGCATTTGGTGTTTGGAGAAAGCTGGCGTTATTGAATATGTACATCTGCGAGTGCATGTGTGAGGCGTGAGGTTGAGATAGAGATTTTGAGATTAAGAGCCAGGGCCGGTGGGCTCTGTGTGTGTGAGTGTGTGTGTGTGTGTGTGTGTGTGTGTGTGTCCTGGTGCTGCTGTGGCTCCACGGCGGGGGGTTGATGGGGCTTTCAGGCCGGCGCGGTGGAAAACACAGCTGCTAACAAACCACTCCACTTCACTGAGGAAGGACACAGATGCCATAAATGACTTGACATGATGGGCGAAGGGAGCTCCATTCCAAACTAAATCACCCATTCAGGAGCGAGTTAACAGGAGGGCAAAATAGAGTGGCGAGACCTTGCCGATCTCAGAAACTCCCGTCTACAGAGATCAAATCTCCACGGAGACAGAGGAGAACATGGCAGGGTTTTTTAGACTGACCACCTGTCTTATTCCTTGTTGTCTGTGTACGGTATAAAAACATTAGCAAGGCTAAAGCAATCAGAAGGGAAAAGTTAGATTCCTGGGCTTGTTAACTGTTGGACCACCGAGCAAGGAAAAGAAGAAATAAAAAAATTGACAATGAAAACAGAAAAAAAGATGAATGGATAAAAAAATAGAAAGTGTGTTTTTATTTGTTTAAGTTTACAACCCGTGTATGTAATCTGTTCAGAGTCTGCTGCGCTAGTCAAAAGTGGTAGCCTAGCTTATTTACGCTAATATCTTATTCATGCTAATTGTTGTCACCCTCCAGGCACGGTAGCCGTTCGAAAATGATACGGACCTTCGTAACTGGATCTTTACACATTTTAGTTGAAGTTAAACTAAGATGCTGAACTAACATTAGGTATTTATTACAAAATAAACAACTGTTGTTATTGTAATGGTGTTACACTAAACGGTGTTTTCATTAGGAAAAAACATTAAAAAAAAACGTGGATTTTCAAATAATCTGCAATCATTTGCAAATTCTTAAGAAATACTGACACGGACATGGTTCACGTTCGTCTCTTTCGTACGATATTCGTCCAAAATTCAACAGAGCTGCCGACCCCGTCTCCTGAGAGCTCTAACACGACCCTCCGATTTGCCGCAGGTGATCCGAGCGAGTGTTCTTCTCTGCCTATTAATTCCAGCCAAGAAATAAATGATCGCTCTTATACAGCCCTAATTTAATAAACGAAGCATAAACCGGCGCTCAGTATGCCTAATTAAACCGGAGCCATAAAGGGAATTCTCAGTGGCCCTTCAGATAAGCATGATACCTTGTCTGGCTTTGAAGCAGAGCGATCCCGGTTTGAGGTGATACACTGTGTAGGAGACTCCTTCATTAGCAGAGCTCCACCAACAGCGGGTCAGGGTTAGCACGGGGGATTCTCGTTAGCGTTAGCACGCTAATACAGATATACAGTATGAACGAGTGAAGTGAAAGCGTGTTGGTTTTAAAAATGAGCCTTTTGGCCAACCAGCACACAAATACACCGACACACCAACACCAAAGTGTCGTGTAGCGCTGCTAGCGTTCCTGGAAGGAGTCTCGGATCGGAAATTAAGCTGTAACTATTTCCGACAGGGCAGTTTGAGCTTTCCGGTTTCTCCGTAACACGACAAGGTGAAAACACCAAGTGTTTATTCCTTTCTCTGGCGTTCGAACTTATCGGACATTTTTAATCAGTATCGACAGGTGAATTATTTAAAGTCTGTTATAAGATTAATCAGACCACCGTTGGGTTTCTGTGTGTAGAGTATCATGTCTCTACACTGTTTAGCTGCTAGTGAGTAGGGTGATGGGAAATGGGAGGGGGGGGGGGGTGTGAGCCTCCTGCTGGGCAAACAATTCACACCTCTCCACAATAACACTGTTACAGAGATGAAACGGACAGCACAACTGAAGCTTTTTTTGAGAGTTAAACACCGTATACAACCGCCACAATGCAGTTATAACATTTAAACCCAGTAGGCTAGATAGGAACACGAAATAGTTAAGAAAAAAATGGAAATTCTTAACGCTCCGAGTGTTAATGAGTCATTAACCTCTACTGTGGAGTGTGACATCATGAATACATTCAGTGCAACGCGAGTGCTAGGCAACACGGATATCTGAAAAATCTGGAAATTATGAAAAAGTCTAGAAAGCATTCCGGGAAGAAAACATGGATGCAGTATTTTGATATTCTGATGAAGTAAGAGTCGATAGAAAAGGTTTTAAAATGCAGTCTTTAGACACTGGACTATGACATCCTCCCTATGGCAGCACCATATATGATATAAACATGAACTGTACATATTATACCGTGAAGGCAGAATTTAAAAATAAATAAATAAATAATGAAAACCTACACGTCTGTGGAAGCCATGATGGAGCTTGCAGCAGGAAGTAACTGATATTTCTCTCTGTGTTGAAATAACCCGATCGGCCCGACAGCCAGGACCCGTCAGTGCCCTTTACGTCTTACGGCCCTGTGCTGAAAAATGCACTTTACACACTTTCCTCCTGCTTTTGACGACCGTCACTGGGTCTGTTTTGATCGTAGTCACGCTTCCCAAGAGGGAGGGGCTCAAATTGGATTTTTCGGAGGCCAACAGGAAAGGAAATCACCCAGTACTGGCTTCATCACCCTCCCCCAATCTATAACCCCCTACTGACCACTATTCACACACACACACACACACACACACACACAAAGCATTTACAGAGGTTTAGATTGTGTGTGCAGACAAACACATATCATCATTATTACTATCATCCACATTGTTGTGTGTTAAGGATGGAAGAAAAAGAAGACATTTCCACACACACAAACACGTCAGATTATCTTTATGAGGACCCACCGAATTCTTAATTAATGCTGCCGATAATTATCTACATTAGCCCTAAGCATAACCTCGCTAAGAAAAAAGGAAACATTTTGTCTAACTCTCACGCTAGATTAAAATAAACAAATAAATAAACAAAATCAGTCTCATGGGGACCAGCCAAATGTCCCCATAAGGTCAAAACCGTCAGATATTCCTATCCTTTTGGGGTCCTAGCGCGGATATAAAAACATGCCCCTACACACACAAATCAGTGTTGGCTCGAGAAACTTTTTTAAAGTCTTTTCAGCATTTGTTCTGCACACTTACCTACGGCCACTCGGCGGGGCCCCGGTGACTGGGGTCCCATTTCGAGCGCAGCGTGGGGCCGCTGAGCTCCTCGGCTGTAAAATGAAGGCACCGGAGCGCAGTGTGAGAATGTATTAGGCTCACTGAGATAAAGGAAGGCCGCAGCCAGCCGTGCACGCCTTCAATGGGAAAATAACGGCCAGACAAATTGTTTTTGGTACATTAAGTACCTGTTACTCTATTTCACAGATGGAAAACAATAACGTTGGGGCCCTGGCGCGAACCTTTATCGAAATACCCACAAATTCCCCGCGCCTTGCTTTATATGCAAAGCGGTTTTCCTGAGGACTTTTTTTTTTTTTTTTTTTTTTAAAGGGTGAGCTCGAAAGGGAAAGTGAGCCGATTGACAAATATGGCATATGATGATAAATGACAAAGTGGCTAGCGAGCTAGTCGATGCGCTACTGAGGGAAATCATACGGAATATCCATGTTAATAAAAATAAAATAAAACGAGTCGGAATGCGCTCGCGCGGCAAACGGGCGTGGGGATTTTTCAATTAATAAGCAGCGGAGCCACGCAAATTAAATGAGTGTGTCAGATACAGGATGATTTATCCGTTCGGACTGATCTAACGGCTCCGTGGAGCAGCTATGACACCCTGACAAGGCGACAATGGATATGAAAAATGAGGCAATACCACAGAGCTAAATCAGATAGCTTCAAAGCCAAACGCACCACCAGCACCACCACTACCACCCGCCGAGTCCACCCGGAAAAAAGCGAGAGAGCTGTGTAATGAAAGCGCCGAATATAAAATTCCCCCTGTAGATCAGCTGTTTATATTCAGTGAGCGATGAGGACAAATTGGTCAGAGTGTTTCTCAGACATTTGCGCTGTTAGCGAACAGTCATTGCTAGTCGGCATTGTTTTTTTTGTTGTTGTTGTTGTTGTTGTTTGTTTTCTTTTTTAAGCGCTGCTTGAAAAAGAACTCCTTGTTTCCAGGTCAGAAGTTGGAAATTTTTACCGAGGCCTGTAATCATTTATCATTTTTACTGCGCTGGCGCTTAGAAGACAAACTTCAGCCATTTGAATGAAAAATAAAAACGCACAGAGTCCGCTCTGGCATGAATGCGAACATGCTAACAGTGCTAGCGCTGACAAAATGGCTGAATGCCAGGTTTCAATACTTTCGCACTGAAAATATGACATAAACGTTAGCTACAATTATTCCGACCATATACATACTGTAGCTAGAGATTAGATTTGTCTAGAATCCCGAGCATTTCCTACAAACTACTAATTCGCTAATTAGTTAGCAAGCTACAATTTCGGCACTTCCTATCCTAAATCGAACATTTGGAATATTCATATGAACGCAAGTAGTCTGTTTGCTAATGTTAACTACCTGTTATGCTAACCATCAAACCATAACAGTGACTAGCTAGTCTAGAGGATGTTAAAATAATCTTATAGCTATCGATAATTGACAAGCATCGTTTGTTTTTTAGTTTGTTCATCATACTCAGGCAACGTATCGTAGTATACTGATTAAATATTTGGCGATTATGTACAATTGTAACCTTGTTTGGTTGCATTTTGAAGGGAAAAGAGGCGGGCTTTTGAGGGTGTCAGTTAATGTCGAAGAGTTCAAAATGACGCAACTGTCAATCATTCCGGACTACTATGTTTATTATGTTGTTGAAAAAAAAAAAAAAACCCCAAAAGAATCGTCTGGCATATTTCGTGATAATTCGATAAAACTCCGATGTTGAAATACGCAAAACGGTGTTCACTTACGTGTCTTCTTCTATATACGTATTCTGACGAGTTATAGTGTAACATGGAATAAAAGTTCAGCCATTAGCACTAGGCAACGCTTAGCGATGAGGCGATGAGGTTGCGGGATGTTACTTGCATCCATCATGAGCGGCAGGACAACCACAGAGCCTGTGAGATGGTCACTCTATTATGCCTTTTCTTCTTTTTTATTTTCTTAGCTCTGATGAAAAAGGGGTTACTCGATTTTCTCTGCACTCAGCAGATTTAGAGGAACCAATTACCAGCTCAGCAATGGGAGCTCTCCTAGCCCGCAGCTCTGCAATGATGACGTCCGAAAAGGGTTAAATTTCATCGGCGTTTTTATCCCCTCATTCCCCTCGCCATGCTTTTTACTTTCACCAAACATCTCCTGGTTTTGATGGAGGACGAAGAGAGCAGTTGGAGGTGGGAGGTGGGGGGGGGGGACAATAAAGAATATGAAAGGCCCATCTCACAGAACATTAGACAATGGCAAACATCCTACAGCGATGATCGGATAGATCAAATCTGACAAGTTAAAGTTGATTGCTGAGCGCCTGTTGATTGAGCCGTATTTCACGGAGACAGCCGGCCTCATCTCCAGCCTCGGCCGGATATCAGCGCCTGGGATTCTGCTGCCGTGGATCTGAGATGAGTTTTATAATATAGGCTATGAAGTATTTGCAAAGAAACTATGTTAGTTCTCGAAATGTTTCGAATTTAATGAACATACAGATGTAAAGTTAGCTTTTGGATAATAAGACTATATAGACAAGGGCGCACGGTGGCTTAGTGGTTAGCACGTTCGCCTCACGCCTCCAGGGTCGGGGGTTCGATTCCCACCGTGGGAATCCCACCCTGTGCGTGCGGAGTTTGCATGTTCTCCGGATTTCCTCCGGGTTCTCCGGTTTCCTCCCCAGTCGAAAGACAAGCATGGTAGCTGATTGGCGTGTCCAAAGTGTCCATAGTGTATGAATGGGTGTGTGAATGTGTATGTGATTGTGCCCTGCGATGTACCCCGCCTTGTGCCCGATGCTCCCTGGGATAAACTCAGGTTCCCCGTGACCCTGAAAAGGATAAAGCGGTATAGAAGACGGATGGATGGATGGACTATATAAACACGATGTAAACACTGGGTGGCGTCCTGCTCCAGGAAATTAATCAGTGACAGAGTAGTGTGATGAAGGCGAAGGGGACTTATTGTTGATTACTATAACGAGACAGCGAGAATGTGTTTTATTCCTCACAGCAGTTTTGATCTGTTTATAGCTACATTCAACGTTGTGGAACAAGTTAGTCCCGGTTATCACTTAGGTTATAGCAGCTATAAACGTTCCTTCATTTTAATTAGACAAAAAAACTTTTTAAATGCAGCTTTCGCCAGACACCGCGAAATGCAAAACGTCTATTCTAAAGCACTGACGCTGGAGACTCCTTCCGTAAATATGAATTAACTATATTAAACATCTACGTACTCATAACTCGTACCATCCGTCTTTGTTAAATAACAACACGTTCATTTAATCTGTTTATTATTATTATTAGTCTTAGATATGGAGCGTCCACCATACATGCTTGGTCTTGGTCTTTGTCCTTTGTTTTGGTCCTAGTCTTAATCTCTGCCCCCGTCCGTCCTGTCATTGGTTTGTTATCACACTGTGTGCACCTGTCCTGTATTAGCTCCTGATTAGTTGGTTTATTTATACCCTACCCTACCCTACGCTGGTGTGTCTATCTCTATGGGGTGGTAACTGTAGCTTTCTTTCAGTCATATCGCATTCACATTACACTGTTGTGGATTATTTCTCTATAACCGCATGCTCTGAAGTCTTTTATTCCATACTAATAACAGTGTGTGTGTGTGTGTGTGTCTTTTTCCACATGGGCTTTTATGTATATATCCTCTTGCGTACTGAGAGATCTGAAGGAAAAAGAATGATAGAAAGAGACAGCGAGAGAGAGAAAGAGAAAGAGAGCGAGATAGAAAGAGAGAGAGATAGAGCTCAAACCGTTTGAGTGAGTGAGAGGGCCAGCGAGCCGTGATTGAACAATCCCATTCCCAGGCCTTTTTCTTAGACAACGGGCAGCGGCCGTATGAAGATTGATACAGAAGTGCTCGGCTCGCTTTGCTGGATCATCAAACGGATTGATATTATACTCCCTCTCCGGATGAAGACAAAGTAAGTGTTATCATACTCAATAGACGGGCTTGTCAGGGCCAGAAAATCAGGCCGTGTCGCTGGTTACAGGAGCGTAGCGCTGACTGTCATGCGGATTTATCGCCGCCGGGACGTGGGATGCTGAAAGAACAGTGTTAGGCTGCGGACTGAATTACACACGCATGGCGCAGGCGTCATCTCTCGCCACTATGTCATGGTCGATATCTACGGGAGGAACTCACATCCTGTCATCCAGAGGAAGAAGATAGAGATCCTGCTCACACGGAGATTTATTCCGCAACATGCAGCCATCGTACATAGACATACACACTACTGTATAGCTAAATGACTAGCTACCGTGCTAGCCATGCTAGTTTGTCTACTATCACAGTGTAAAACTAGGAATTAAATATAATAACGTGAAAATGGTGGCTAATAATACGGCTCTGGGTTGCTGATCGGAAGGTCGGGGGGTTCAAGCCTCAGCGCTGCCGAGCTCCCACTGTTGGGCCCTTGAGAAAGGCCCTTAACCCTATCTGCTCTAGGGGGCGCTGTATCATGGCTGACCCTGCGCTCTGACCCCAGCTTCCTAACATGCTGGGATACATACTCTCTGTGACCAATAAAGACTCATTATCATAATCAAAACATAAGTAGCTAGCAAGCTAATAGTGCCATAACATAAGGTGTTACACTTAGAGGCTGTGATTAGAACTAGCTAGCTCAGTGCTGTTTATGCACTTCATGAATGGAAATAGTATATGAAATATGATTAAACATCAATAAAATCACGTGTGTAAAAGAGCCGACACTGCGACAAAGCACGAGCAAGTGTGTGTGTGTGCGTGCGTGTGTGTGTGTGTGTATGAGCAAACCCTGTCCCTATAAACCAGATGATAACATCCACTGCTACTGTGCGACATTACGGGCTACGCAGCAGAGTGAGAGGCCTCTCTAATATAAGTGTGTGTCTCTGTGGAGCGATTTTTATGATCACTGTAAAGCTGCCAGTCACCTCGGTCTCGCTCGGCCTGTAAAAGCCACATCTGGGAAACTCACGCTTTACACACGTTTCTCCTCGCATCCATCATTTTAAACGTCCGCCATAATAATCCGGGGAGCCGGAAAGGAAACGCCGGGACTCTTTATCATAGTTCTGGGGACGGGTTTGTTATTGTCGTGTAATTATTCGATTTTTATTTGATTAGAGAAGAGGAAAAGGAATGTGACGGCACTTGTTTTTCGTTTTTATGTGTGTGTGTGTGTGTGTGTGTGTGTGTGTGTGTGTCTGAGTTATCGCTTTCCATCAGAGGTCAAACGCCCCCCCCCCCCCCCCCCAAATGGAGAGGTCATGTGCTTTATGCTGGATCTGTTGCATTTACTAACTTCCAGTGACTAAATACAGACACACACACACACAAACACACACACACACACACACACAAACACACACTTAAGCCCCCTGCCTTGCCACCAGCTGGTATCCGTTTGCTGACTGCGCGACGCGACACGGCAGCAGTGTTGGTTATGATGTGACCCTGTCAAGCCGGTGACCCGGAAGAGTGACGGGGTGATTGGTTCCATGTCAGCTGGCGTAGGGAGTTGGGAAATGTGGGGGAAGACGAGGGTGTCGGCGCGGTCACGCTTCTGTAGCCGCATGATCCATCTCCCTTTTAGCCTGTGTCATGAGTGCTTTAGATGATGATGATTTGACAGTTAGGGCAGGCTTAGTGCTGAGAAAGAGTGATGACAAGCAGCTTCTTACCACACACACACACTCTCTCTCTCTCTCTCTCTCTCACACACACACACTCTCTCTCTCTCTCTCTCTCTCTCTCACACACACACACACACATAGAAGCAGGTTTGTACACTGCAAAATATTGCCTCAATATATATTTACATTTATATTTACTCGGTTGATGATTAAACCCATGCGGGCACGATGATGGTGGCTTAACGATTAACACGTTTGCCTCGCACCTCCAGGGATGGGGGTTCGAATCCCGCCTCCACCCTGTGTGCTCGGATGTCGTCCCCGTGCTTTGGGGGTTTCCTCCGGGTACTCCGGTTTCCTCCTCCAGTCCAAAGATATGCGTTGTAGGCCGATTGACATTCCCATATTGTCCGTAACGTGTAAATGGGTGTGTGAGTGTATGTGATAGCGCCCCCTTCCAGGGTGTCACCCGCCCTGCGCCCCGAGTTCCCTGCGATAGGCTCCAGGCTCCCCGTGACACTTTGTTGGATAAGCGGTATGGAAAATAGATGGATGGATGGATGGATGGATGGATGATTTAATCCAAAATGAGAATCCAGTCCAAGCCTAGAACTTAGTCGGGGAAGGATAAGGATCCGAGTCAGATGTGGACATCATTAAAGGACTTCTCCAGGGTGTTTCCCACAAAAAAAACAACAACTATGCAACTGTGGAGGAGAAGATAAGTGGGAGGGGCTAATGATGCAATGTTATGCAAAGGACAAGAGATCTGGCGACTACCAATGGGAGTAAATATACGCCTGCGATTTATACAAAAAGAGCAAACGCTCCAGCTTTACCTCTGACTGTTGAGAGCGCTGACACCGGAGACTCCTTCCGGTGTCGTCCTTCGAGAACTTTTCATCACGTCAACAATTACACAACAGTTTTGTTTAATCCGTTTATCATTAGCCGTAGGTTCCGTAGAGCGTCCGGCGTACGAGTCCCCGTCAACGAGCTGTTACTATAGCAACGACAACACATCAGAACGGGAGCGTTAACATCAAGAAAACGAACGGACACCTTCGACCGATCAAACAGCGCTGTGGTGTAAGAATTCATATCATACCTGAGTAAACAGGTTTAATCCTCAATTAAATCATCAACTGCCCTTTGACCTCTACCATAAAACTTGATGAGTTTGTACTTTCTCATTTCTTCAATCGCTCAGTACAGCGTCGTGATATTATTAAATGTTCAGTAAAGTCGTAGTAGACGGAGATTAGGATGAAAACCGCTAGAGGATCCCTTTAAATACAAACGCATAGGCGTTATAGATGAATAATAAGTCTACGAGGCCGTGATAAAGATTTCACCCATGAACCAGCGATTGTGGTCAATGTGCTACTTAATATCAGCACAAGCAGATGTTTGGCTTTGTCTCGATTCCATCTCCGTCCCCGTCGAGGCCTGACGTCTCGGCCTCCACCAGCGCCGCGTGTAAATGAGCCGGTTCTGCTGCATTAGCTTCATAAAACCATAATCCTCCGGCCATAAAGCATTACGCGCACCGCAACATTTTTCAGATTTACGGCCCGGAGAATCGATGAGGGGGAAAAAATAATAGCGATAAAATAACGCTGGAGCGTCCCGGGGCCGATATTACGATATTGAGCAGATTTTAATTGTGATTTGATTCCTGTAGCCGTTTGCCAAATGATGAATGAGAGCTCGCGACCCAGAGAGCTGCACCGCAGAGAGAGTCTTTAATATGACAATTAAGTGTCGGCCTTTATGTTTTATCGCCTCTCTCTCTCTCTCTCTCTCTCTCTCTCTCTCTCTCGCTCTGTCACTCTCTCTCTCTTTCTTTCCTTCAGATCACTTCATCAGTACAGTGTAGCTTTTTGTGCAGATTAAATTGAGACTCGGGTTTGCTCCATCTCCGAGCACTTACTTATGTTTTATGACACGCAGTAAATCAATTTTATGCCTCTATTGATTTTTCTTCCCCCTCTTTTCTCCTCTTTATTCTCTTCCTCAAGCGTCTTGCTGCTTACACGGAGGAGACTCTCTCTCTCTCTCTCTCTCTCTCTCTCTCACACACACTCTCACGCTCTCTCTCTCCCTCTCTCTCTCTCCCTCTCTCTCAATCTCTCACTCTTGCTCGCTCTCTCTTTCTTTCTCTCTCTCTCTCAATCTCTCTCGCTCTCTTTCAATCTCTCTCTTTCTTACTCTCGCTCTCTCTCTCTTTCTCTCTCCCTCTCTCTCTCTCTCAATCTCTCACTCTCGCTCTCTCTCTCTTTCTTTCTCTCTCTCTCAATCTCTCTCTCTCTCTTTCTCTCTCCCTCTCTCTCTCTCAGTCTCTCTCACTCTCTTTCAATCTCCCTCTCTCTCTTTCTTTCTCTCTCCCTCTCTCTCTCTCGATCTCTCACTCTCGCTCTCTCATTTTCTCTCTCTCTCAATCTCTCACTCTCGCTCTCTCTCTTTCTTTCTCTCTCTCTCAATCTCTCTCTCTCTCTTTCTCTCTCCCTCTCTCTCTCTCAGTCTCTCTCACTCTCTTTCAATCTCCCTCTCTCTCTTTCTTTCTCTCTCCCTCTCTCTCTCTCGATCTCTCACTCTCACTCTCTCATTTTCTCTCTCTCTCAATCTCTCACTCTCGCTCTCTCTCTCTTTCTTTTTCTCTCTCTCAATCTCTCTCTCTCTCTCTTTCTCTCTCCCTCTCTCTCTCTCAGTCTCTCTCACTCTCTTTCAATCTCCCTCTCTCTCTTTCTTTCTCTCTCCCTCTCTCTCTCTCGATCTCTCACTCTCGCTCTCTCATTTTCTCTCTCTCTCAATCTCTCTCTCTCTTTCCCTCTCTCTCTCCCTCTCTCCCCTCTCTCTCTGTCTCTCTTCCTCTCCCTCTCTCTCAATCTCTCTCTCACTCAATCTCTCTCTTCGTCTCTCTCTCTCAATCTCTCTCTTTCACTCTCGCTTTCTCTCAATCTCTCTGTCTCTCTCTCTATCTCTCTCAATCTCACTCTCTCTCTCTCTCTCTCTCTCTCTCTCTTTCACTCTCGCTTTCTCTCAATCTCTCTCTCTCTCAATCTCTCTCTTCCTCTCTCTCTCTCAATCTCTCTCTTTCACTCTCGCTTTCTCTCAATCTCTCTGTCTCTCTCTCTATCTCTCTCAATCTCTCTCTCTCTCTCTCTCTCTCTCTCTCTCTCTTTCACTCTCGCTTTCTCTCAATCTCTCTGTCTCTCTCTCTATCTCTCTCAATCTCTCTCTCTCTCTCTCTCTCTCTCTCTCTCTCTCTTTCACTCTCGCTTTCTCTCAATCTCTCTGTCTCTCTCTCTATCTCTCTCAATCTCTCTCTCTCTCTCTCTCTCTCTCTCTCTTTCTCTGGACATCTGTCCCCTGTGACCTTCAGTATTTAAAATAAAAAAGAAGAGTAGTGCGTGTATGTGAGTGTGAGTGTGTGTGTGGGGGGGGGGATTGGTGGAGGGGGGGGGGTTCATTCAGGAAGGCTCAATGTGTTTCCATTCCACTCAAAGCTTCTCCGAGGTGACGGGCAGAAATGAAGCGTATGACACACTGGCCAGAAGGTGGCAGGTTCAACTCATGTGCTTCATGTTATTATTATTCACCCCCCTCCCCCCTCCCCTGGTTTTTGTGTGAGTGCATGAAATGCGTGTGTAAATGTAAACATGGTACATGGGCATTTTTTTAAAATTTTTTTTTTTACAATAGTGTTTCCAGTTGAATGGAACGCGCGATTGCAGCTTACACCACATCGCCGTCGTGTTCTCCGTTCTGATTGGTCAGAAGCTGTTGATTCATTTCCTATGAGCGCAGCTCTGACGGCAGTTCCAGCCGTAACGCGTCCACTTCAAACACTACGTTATCACGTTACCGTTTTTCGGGTTTCTACGGCAAAAGAACTCACAAGTTTGGATATTTGGAGGTTATTTTTGGACGATGCAAAAGTTTGCGCCCCCATGTTTTTGGGGTTAGAAAAAGGAACATACTATATATCAGCACCTTACAAAAAATATGTACAAAAAGTCAGAAACGAAGTGGAAGTGGTTTGTTGTTTTTTTTGTGTGTGTGTGGTTTTTTTTTTGGTAAAACAGGAAGGAGGTGGATTGCACTTTATACCACAGCGTTGTTGTATTATTGATTCGGATTGGTCGGAAGGTGTGGATTAGTTTCCTATAACAGCAGCTCTGAGTGCAGATTTGACTGAAATGTTCACGTTCATTTGGACTCTAGCAGTATGTTATTGTTAGGAAGTTCACATTGTTGCAGGTGGTTTTTTTTATGTATTTATTTGAACAGTCTATACAATGCGTCCATCATGCTTTCTGGGATAGAAAGTATATTTTCAATTTACAAAACACCATATAAAAACATTTCTAAAATGAAAAGTCTACTACTACTACTACTACTACTACTAATAATAATAATAACAATAATAATAGTAATGATGATGTAATCATTTTTAAATAAAAGAGTATGGGTTGATATTTAGTTATAATATCATAATCATACAACATTTCTCTTACTTCACCTTCTTTATTTTATCCTAAGGGTACGCAGACTTTTGCACTTGACTGAAATGAGTTAATCTGATGATTAGATGATTAGATGATTAATTCTACTGATTACCCTAATCATCCTGGATTAGAGCAGTAGTGCTGGAATACAGGACGAGGGTTTGTGCACACCGAGTACAATCTGAACTTTTGACACCTTCGTCTTCTCCTTCTTCTCTTTTTCCTTCTTTACTCTTTTCTGTGAACTGAATGCCCGGTCCGGGTAAAAGGTCCCAGACGATCAGCACTTCCTCTCAGCAGACTGGCGATGTGTGACCAGGGTGTGTGTGTGTGTGTGTGTGTGTGTGCGCACGTGTGTGTGTGTGTGTGTGTGTGTTCCTCTCACTTCTGTCTAGTACTAAGAAGTGTCAGACTTTCTTCTCATTCCAGTGCACCATTTGGTATCATCAGTTTGTGTGTGTGTGTGTGTATGTGTGTGTGTATGTGTGTTTGTATGTGTGTGTATGTGTGTGTGTGTGTGTGTGTGTGTATAGTATTATATTATTATAATAAAATATAAAATACTTTCATTGGTACCACAACGCCACTGGTGCTGTCTACTGACAGTCTTATTATGCATGGCACTTTATACTAACCTGGGTGAGAAGTAACAAACTATACAGTACAGTAGGTACTCACAGGACAGGTACAGTAGGTACTCACAGTACAGTAGGTACTCACAGTACAGGTACATTAGGTACTCCCAGTACAGTAGGTACTCACAGTACAGGTACAGTAGGTACTCACAGTACAGTAGGTACTCACAGGACAGGTACAGTAGGTACTCACAGTACAGTAGGTACTCACAGTACAGGTACATTAGGTACTCCCAGTACAGTAGGTACTCACAGTACAGGTACAGTAGGTACTCACAGTACAGTAGGTACTCACAGGACAGGTACATTAGGTACTCCCAGTACAGTAGGTACTCACAGTACAGGTACATTAGGTACTCCCAGTACAGTAGGTACTCACAGTACAGGTACAGTAGGTACTCACAGTACAGTAGGTACTCACAGTACAGGTACATTAGGTACTCCCAGTACAGTAGGTACTCACAGGACAGGTACAGTAGGTACTCACAGTACAGTAGGTACTCACAGTACAGGTACATTAGGTACTCCCAGTACAGTAGGTACTCACAGTACAGGTACAGTAGGTACTCACAGTACAGTAGGTACTCACAGGACAGGTACAGTAGGTACTCACAGTACAGTAGGTACTCACAGTACAGGTACATTAGGTACTCCCAGTACAGTAGGTACTCACAGTACAGGTACAGTAGGTACTCACAGTACAGTAGGTACTCACAGGACAGGTACATTAGGTACTCCCAGTACAGTAGGTACTCACAGTACAGGTACATTAGGTACTCCCAGTACAGTAGGTACTCACAGTACAGGTACAGTAGGTACTCACAGTACAGTAGGTACTCACAGTACAGGTACATTAGGTACTCCCAGTACAGTAGGTACTCACAGGACAGGTACAGTAGGTACTCACAGTACAGTAGGTACTCACAGGACAGGTACATTAGGTACTCCCAGTACAGTAGGTACTCACAGTACAGGTACATTAGGTACTCCCAGTACAGTAGGTACTCACAGTACAGGTACATTAGGTACTCCCAGTACAGTAGGTACTCACAGTACAGGTACAGTAGGTACTCCCAGTACAGTAGGTACTCACAGTACAGGTACAGTAGGTACTCAGAGTACAATAGGTACTCACAGGACAGGTACAGTAGGTACTCACAGTACAGTAGGTACTCACAGGACAGGTACAGTAGGTACTCACAGTACAGTAGGTACTCACAGTACAGGTACAGTAGGTACTCACAGTACAGTAGGTACTCACAGGACAGGTACAGTAGGTACTCACAGTACAGTAGGTACTCACAGTACAGGTACAGTAGGTACTCACAGTACAGTAGGTACTCACAGTACAGGTACATTAGGTACTCCCAGTACAGTAGGTACTCACAGTACAGGTACAGTAGGTACTCACAGTACAGTAGGTACTCACAGGACAGGTACAGTAGGTACTCACAGTACAGTAGGTACTCACAGGACAGGTACATTAGGTACTCCCAGTACAGTAGGTACTCACAGGACAGGTACAGTAGGTACTCACAGTACAGTAGGTACTCACAGGACAGGTACAGTAGGTACTCACAGTACAGTAGGTACTCACAGGACAGGTACAGTAGGTACTCACAGTACAGTAGGTACTCACAGGACAGGTACAGTAGGTACTCACAGTACAGTAGGTACTCACAGTACAGGTACATTAGGTACTCACAGTACAGGTACAGTAGGTACTCACAGTACAGGTACTCACAATACAGTAGGTACTCACAGGACAGGTACAGTAGGTACTCACAGTACAGTAGGTACTCACAGTACAGGTACTCACAATACAGTAGGTACTCACAGGACAGGTACAGTAGGTACTCACAGTACAATAGGTACTCACAGTACAGTAGGTACTCACAGGACAGGTACAGTAGGTACTCACAGTACAGGTACTCACAATACAGTAGGTACTCACAGGACAGGTACAGTAGGTACTCACAGTACAGTAGGTACTCACAGTACAGGTACTCACAATACAGTAGGTACTCACAGGACAGGTACAGTAGGTACTCACAGTACAATAGGTACTCACAGTACAGTAGGTACTCACAGGACAGGTACAGTAGGTACTCACAGTACAGTAGGTACTCACAAGACAGGTACAGTAGGTACTCACAGTACAGTAGGTACTCACAGGACAGGAACAGTAGGTACTCACAGTACAATAGGTACTCACAGGACAGGTACAGTAGGTACTCAGAGTACAATAGGTACTCACAGGACAGGTACAGTAGGTAGTCACAGTACAGTAGGTACTCACAGTACAGGTACAGTAGGTACTCACAGTACAGTAGGTACTCACAGTACAGGTACATTAGGTACTCACAGTACAGTAGGTACTCACAGTACAGGTACAGTAGGTACTCACAGTACAGGTGCAATAGGTACTCACAGTACAGGTACAGTAGGTACTCAACAACAGTACTCGACAACATGCTTCACTATTACGATACTTTTTATTTGAGTATCATTAAAACCACAGTACTTTACTTACTCCCGCTATTCTCACCACAGCACGTCCTGAACGATTTGAATCCTCTGACACCGTTAATTACCAAACATCATTATTTAAATAACCACACGTTGTACTTTTTATCCATTTATAGTTACATTTATCGTCGTGGAAGACTTTCCTGTGGTGGAAAAGTACGCTTACACTGGAGACTCCTTCCGTCTAAATAAACATCTCCTCGGAGAAAACTTCAGCGTATCGATGAATACGTGTGTGGGTTGTTGTCCCCCCCCCCCCCAGTCTTTGTGAATGAGGCGTTTCTATAGAAACGCTAAACGTTTCCTGTCCGAGCTGCTGTTATAGAAAAGCTTCTGACCAATCAGAATCGAGATTTCAACAGCGGTGTGAACTGAAGCTGAATCGATGCTTTATAGAAAAATAAAGATAAGTACTGATCTATAATATTTGATTGACAGAAATAATGATGTTATATGTTATGAGCGTGTGTGTGTGTGTGTGTGTGTGTGTGTGAAACTGTTTTTTTTTTTCTTTCTCGTATGATGTGGATTGGCATGTAGCAGCTGTCTCTGCACCCCACTCCATCTCTCTCTCTCTCTCTCTCTCTCGCCCCGTTCACCCCCTCGGCCGCCTCTGACAGCGCTATGATGGATTAGGAATTGTCACCTGGGACACTTGTCACTTGTTTACAAGACGCCCATCGCTCATCTCCCAACACGGGGGTTAGAATCCAGCCGAGACAAGGCGATCCCATACAACACGATACATCAGAGCGGCTTCCAAAACACAGCCGAGGTGTGTTCCAGCGCATCCATCACGCTCAATGCATTATTATATTTGCTCGGCTCCTCGGCCGTCTCGTCCTCTGTCGGCTTTTTCGCCGTGACTTCTTTCGCAGCGGGCCACGCGACTGCGCCTCACTCCAGGTTCTCATGTGCTCCTTAAACATTTCAGATATTTTCACTTGCTAAGATGTTGTTTTTTTGCAGTGAGTGAACTTTTAGCTAACGTTTGGTGCGTTAGGTATGTTAAGTATAAATGTGTGTTAGGGCACAGGAGCAAAGTGTTGTTGTTTTGGTGAATTGTTGGGCGAATTGAACTGGGTTCGGACAGGTTTATTTCATTTCAGATCATGTTTTCAACCTCGGAGATGTGGCTCCGGTGATACGCCAAGAGAACGCAGTTTCAAACAGTGAAGGTTTTTGTCCAAGGCCCGGGATTAGCAGACGAAGCGAGGCAAACTACAATTGTAATAAAAAAAATCAAATGCAACGAGAACAAGTCCACACTGTCATTTTCAAACTAGACTTTCATACTGGAAAAAAGAAAGAAAGAAAAAATGAAAAGAAAGAATGAAAGAAGGAAGGAAAAGAAACAGAGCAGCATGGATAAAAAGAAAAAAGAAAAAAATGAAAGAAAGTAAAAATGGAATGAAAGAAGGAAAGACAGCAAAAATGTGTGTGTGTGCGTGTGTGTGTGCCTGTGTGTGTGTATGTGTATGTGTGTGTATGTATGTATGTATGTATGTATGTGTGTGTGTGTGTATGTATGTGTGTGTGTGTGTATGGGTGTGTATGTGTGTGTATGTGTCTGTGTGTGTCTATGTGTGTATGTGTGTGTTTGTGTGTGTATGTGTCTGTATGTGTGTGTGTGTGTGTGTGTGTATGTGTGTGTGTGTGTGTGTGTGTGTATGAGTATGTGTGTATGTGTGTATGAGTGTGTGTGTGTATGTGTGTGTATGTGTGTGTGTGTGTATGTATGTGTGTGTGTGTGTGTGTGTATGTGCGTGTATGTATGTGTGTGTGTGCGTGTGTATGTGTGTGTGTGTGTATGAGTGTGTGTGTGTGTGCATGTGTATGAGTGTGTGTGTGTGTGTGTGTGTGTATGTGTGTGTGTGTGTGTGTGTGTGTGTGTATGAGTGTGTGTGTGTATGTGTGTGTGTGTATGTGTATGTGTGGGTATGTGTGTGTGTATGTGTGTGTGTGTGTGTGTGTGTGTGTGTGTGTGTGTGTATGAGTATGTGTGTGTATGAGTGTGTGTGTAAGGCGTGCAGTGTTACTGCTCTCCCCACCGCTCCCTGTATGGCCTTCCCGGGGCCTGTAATGGCTTCCTATCAGGCCTAATGGTCCTGGGCTGGGCCTGAGTGCTGCAGCTCGCCTCGTACAGAAAGCATATTGTGGGTAAATGAATTTTTTCCCGCCGAACGCTCCCTGGCTGGTGGCATAAACGGCGGCGCGAGAGCGATCATAATTGGCTCGGAACACACGCGTAATTGCCTTCAGCTGCTGTTCCCTTACAGTTGACATTGTTGGGCGGCGGTGAGGTGATCGCGATTTGAATACGCAGCTTGTTTTTTTTTCCTGTGCCGTAATTGAAATATGCTACGTGTGAATGGAAGATTACATTAAGAGCGGCAGATAATCACCTGACAGGGGAGTAATTGAGTCTGCAATCTGCCGCTGTGTCGCTAAGAGCTTGGGGGAAGTGTGTCTGTGTGTGTGTGTGTGTGTGTGTGTGTGTGTGAGGATGGTATCAGGATCGCCACTCTTGGCTCACGTCCTCTCAAAGCAGCCAATCAGACATACCATGTCTTTCTTTCTTTCTTTCTATCTATCTTTCTTCCTCTCTCTCTCTTCTCTCTCTCTATCTCTCTCTATCTCTCGCTGAGAGTTTACATGAGAGGCCACTTCTCCATGAAGAGCTAACAGATGGCTGCTCGTTGATCCTTCAGTTTCATTTTCATAATCATTCATATTCATGTCTCCTCAGCTAGCTGAGTCGGTCGTTCACACTTCGTAGGCTGCCTACCGAGGGCCCCGCTCACTCACGCCCGCTCTAATGATTACTGCCATCTTTGCCTTACTGGGGCTGATGGTTATTGCGTGTTTATGATCATCTTCCTCGCGCGCTCTGCTTATCAAAAGTGTTTGCACATCGTTCTTGTAGCTCATCTGGTTCATGAAACTCCATTAACACTCATGAACATTACTGCTGTACGGCCGATCAGTCAGAGTAATGCACTCATAGTGCTTCCACTGGAACCGCGCTCAAACATCACGCAGGATTATAGAGACGAAGGAAGGAAGGAAGGAAAGAAAGAAAGAAAGGATGGATTGCTGGATGGATGGAAGGAAGGAAGGAAGGAAGGAAGGATGGGTGGATGGATTTATGGAAGGAAGATAAGTAGAACAGAAGGAAGGATGGATGAATGGAAGGAAGGATCGATGGGTGTAAAGATGGATGGATGGATGGAAGGAGAAGGGAGGAAGAAAGCAGGGATGACGGGATGGATGGATAGAAGGAAGGTTGGATGGATGGATGGAAAGATGGATGGATGGATGGATGGATTTATGAAGGAAGGCAGGTAGACAAGAAAGAAGGATGGATAGAAGAAAGAAAGAAAGAAAGAAAGAAAGAAAGAAAGCATGCAACCCTCCATGGATGGATGGTGGATGGAAGGAAGAAAGGATGGATTGATGGATGGATGGAAGGAAGGAAGGAAGGAAGAAAGGATGGGTGGGTGGATTTATGGAAGGAAGATAAGTAGAACAGAAGGAAGGATGGATGAATGGAAGGAAGGATCGATGGGTGTAAAGATGGATGGATGGATGGAAGGAGAAGGGAGGAAGAAAGCAGGGATGACGGGATGGATGGATAGAAGGAAGGTTGGATGGATGGATGGAAAGATGGATGGATGGATGGATTTATGAAGGAAGGCAGGTAGACAAGAAAGAAGGATGGATAGAAGAAAGAAAGAAAGAAAGAAAGAAAGCATGCAACCCTCCATGGATGGATGGTGGATGGAAGGAAGAAAGGATGGATTGATGGATGGATGGAAGGAAGGAAGGAAGGAAGGAAGAAAGCATGGATGACGGGATGAATGGATAGAAGGAAGGATGTATGGATGGATGGAAAGATGGATTTATGGAAGGAAAGCAGGTAGACAAGAAAGACGGATGGATGGAAGAAAGAGAAAGAAGGAAAGAAAGAATGCATGCATCCCTCCATGGATGGATGGTGGATGGAAGGAAGAAAGGATGGAGGGTAAGATGGATGGATTTATGGAAGGAAGATAAGGAGAAAAGAAAGCAGAATGGATGAACGGAAGGACGGATGGATTGAAGGAAAAGAAAGAAAGCATGGATGACGGGATGGATGGATAGAAGGAAAGAAGGATTGATGGATGGATGGATGGATGGATTTATGGAAGGAAGGCAGGTAGAAAAGAAAGAAGAATGGATGAATGGACGGAAGGCTGGATGTGTCCAAAGCTGGATGGATGGAAGGAAAAGAAAGAAAGAAAAAAAATGCCTTAAACATGAGGAACAGACAAAAGACAACAAAGACAGGAAGACAGAAAGAAAGAAAGATGACAGATAAAAAAAAGAAAGAAGGATGAACATCAGGTGTATGTTGACCGGAGCCGTCACGCTGCATTTCCTGTAGACGTGTGATGGGAAATGAATGCACGTGAAGGAAGGACGTGAGGTTTTAGATGAGTGACGTGTTCACACACTGAATCAGACACGTGTCTCATCATCTGCACAAAATATTTATTCAGATCACATCAAAGGCTTTACGTCACCTCGGATAAACCTGTGTGTCAAATAAATAACCTAATATAAGACATGTAAATGTGTGTGTGTGTGTGTGTGTGTGTGTGTGTGTGTAGTTAGTGAGTAAAAGCAGAGGAAAGGCAGATTTATCCCTTTTTCCCTTTTCATCATTATCTCACGTTTATTCTCAGCTTCCTGATAATATGCAATTAAAAATAAAGATCATTTGAAGTCATGGGTGTCGTCCTAATCACTCTAATCACTCTCACTGTGCCCTGGTAATGAGTGCGCATGACTATCGATCGCAGCCGAACATCCTCTTCCAGTCGGGGAGAAAACAAAAAAAAAGAAAAGAAAAGAAGCAGCTAGTTACTCTGTGTTAAATCATTAATATAGTAATGATTTTTCCAGAACATTCTCAATTAAGAGCAAAAAAAGGAAATGAGGCAGGGGAGTGTGTGAGCTCACGCTGCTGATGAGTGACCATGCATCGGGAAGAACTCGACAAACACACACACACACACACACACACACACACACACACACACAATAGTTTAGTATTGAAATAAATGCATCTGTGTTGTTTAGGGTTGCCATGTCCACATAATAGACGGATATGGAAATTAGAAATTCCTGAGAAGACTGAAAAAATTAAGTAAAACACGCCCACTGGTTTCTTAATACTTAATAAAACTAATTTCATGTCTTCTTTTGTGGAATTTGAGTGATAGTTAATGTGGGAATTTCTGAAATCTGGCAACCCTTGCCACAAGTGGTTTTACAAGAGCTGGTCTTTAAATCTGGGCATCAGGGATGATGAGTCAAATTTATTTATTTATTTTTATCAAGATGAGGTCTTTAACAGTTATGAAGGTGGGTCTGACATTTGAATGATTACTTTTTTTCTTTTTTTTTTTACTCCAGGACCCTACTTCCCCAATTCCACCCATTTTCACCAAACCCCGCCCCCCAGGATTTACTCTGGCCTGCAGAGTGTGTATAAAATGAGTGACACGAGGGATATACAAACTCAAGAGAAAGAAAGAAAGAAAGAAAGAGAAAGGGCTAAATGTAGGGATGGAAAGAACTGAGAAGAAAAAAAAGAAGGACAGCAAGAAAGCAAGGAAGATGGGAAAGAGAGAGAGAGTGAGGTTAGAGAGAGAAGAAAGAAAGAAAGAAAGAAAGAAAGGAAGATGGGAAAGAGAGAAAGCGAAAGAGAGAGAGAATGAGGTTAGAGAGAGAGAAGAAAGAAAGAAAGAAAGAAAGCAAGGAAGATGGGAAAGAGAGAAAGCGAAAGAGAGAGAGAGAGTGAGGTTAGAGAGAGAGAAGAAAGAAAGAAAGCAAGGAAGATGGGAAAGAGAGAAAGCGAAAGAGAGAGAGAGTGAGGTTAGAGAGAGAGAAGAAAGAAAGAAAGAAAGAAAGCAAGGAAGATGGGAAAGAGAGAAAGCGAAAGAGAGAGAGTGAGGTTAGAGAGAGAGAAGAAAGAAAGAAAGAAAGAAAGCAAGGAAGATGGGAAAGAGAGAAAGCGAAAGAGAGAGAGTGAGGTTAGAGAGAGAGAAGACAGAAAGAAAGAAAGAAAGAAAGAAAGAAAGGAAGAAAGAAAGAAAGCAAGGAAGATGGGAAAGAGAGAAAGTGAAAGAGAGAGAGAGTGAGGTTAGAGAGAGAAGAAAGAAAGAAAGAAAGGAAGGAAGATGGGAAAGAGAGAAAGTGAAAGAGAGAGAGAGTGAGGTTAGAGAGAGAAGAAAGAAAGAAAGAAAGAAAGAAAGTAAGATGGGAAAGAGAGAAAGTGAAAGAGAGAGAGTTTAGAGACAGAAAAAAGAAAGAAAGATAGAAAGAATAAAGACAGGAAAAGACATAAGAAAAAAAATTGAGTGGAAGAAACAAAGAAAGGAAGTAAAAAAAGAAAGGAATGGAAGAAGGAAAGAAGAAAAAGAAATTACAGAAATAATGTAAAAAAAAAGATACACGAAGAAATAGAAAAGAGAAAGAATGACAGCGAGAGAAAAGAAGTGAAAAGAAAGACAAATGGTTTCAGGCATAAAATAAATAAACAAACAAACAAACAAATAAATAAAGAGAACTGAATGAAGAAAAAAAGGAAGAAAGACAGCGAGGAGAAATGAAGGTAAAAGAGACACTGAGAAATAGAATGAAAGAAAAAAGAAGAAAAAAACATGCCTCACACACCTGTCTAAACTCCTGCTCGACTCCAGAACCACACACACACACACACACACACACACACACACACACACACACATTATTCCAGCACCTGTGAGACCATGGTGCTTTGATTTCACTGGCATCCGAGTGTTTAGGGCCGTGCCAACCTGCGGCCCGAGTCGCCATGCCAACACACACTGCCTCACTGAAGCATGCGGGTCTGGAAGCTTCATCACACACATGTACACACACACACACACACACACACTCCTCATAACACTCAGCGGAACAAAGGAAGCTTTTCACGTGTGTTGTAGCTCCAGTTTACAGCACCTTGCTTTTCAGATTCTTGACATTTCCTCAGTTCTGTCTCACCGGGAGCCATGCGTCATCTCTCCATCCCTCCATCCCTCCATCCCTCCATCTCTCCTCTCACTCTATCACACATAATAAGCCACTTTTCCTCCCTGTTTAATGTCATCACCCGGGAAACCAGGAGAACTCTGGCAACAATGTCCAAGCAGTGAATTTACACACTTACACACACACTCGGAACGACGTGTCTGATACGTCACTGCACAACATCCGCACACAGCTCAGTCTCTCCGGCCTCGCCACCTTCATTCCATCTGAGATGAATTACCTGCTCCACGTGAAACGTGAAGATCTGTAACTATACTTTCACTCCGTTTTATTACGTTAATCACCATCGACTGATCGACAGCTCACACCCGCACCTACACTGACGACCGGAACCGCAGAGAAATCCTGCACAACGACAAACACACATTTTACCAGACGGGGAACGGAAAGAAATAGAAAGAAAGAAAGAAAGAAAGAATGAAAGTAAGAAAGAAAGAAAGAAAGAAAGAAAGAAAGAAAATTAATAATGAGAAAGAAGAACAAAAGAAAGAAGGGAGGAATTTTAAATAAATAAATAAATGAATGAACGAATAAATAAATAAATAAATATATAAAGGAGAATAATGAAAGAAGAATGAAAGAATGAAAAGAAGGAAAGAATGGGACGATTGAAGGAATTAAAAGAAAAGCAAAAGAAAGGCGGGAAGGAGGGAAGAAAGAACGGACAAGGGATGGAGGAAAGAAAGGAGAAAAAGAAGAGAAGAATGGAAGGATTGAAGGAAAAAAGGAAGGACAAGGGAACGATAGGACGAATAAATAAATAAATAAATAACAAGGAAAAGAGGAAGGAAAGAAAGAAGAAGAGAAGAAGAATACAAGATAAGAAGTGAAAGATACTGTATAAAGAAAGAAAGAAAGAATGAATGAATGAACGAACGAGTGAAAATTAATAACAAGAAGAACAAAAGAAAGAACGAAGAGAGGAATTAAAAAATAAACAAACAAAAATAAATAAATAAATAAAGGAGAAGAGGAATGAAAGAATGAAAGCATTTGGCGAGTGAAGGAATTAAAAGAAGAACAAGAGAAAGTAGGGAAGGAAATAAGAAAGAAAGAACAAGGAATGGAGGAAAGAAAGGAGAAAAAGAAGAGAAGAATGGAAGGATTGAAGGGAAAAAGGAATGACAAGGGAAAGATAGGATGAATAAATAAATAACAAGGAAAAGAGGAAAGAAAGAAAGAAGAAGAAGAAAAGAAGAAGAAGGATAGAAGGCAAGAAGTGAAAGATGGGGTACTGAATAAAGAAAGAAAGAAGGAACAAAAATAGACAAAATAAGAAACAAAACAAACAAACAACAAGGAAAATAGAAAAAAAGAAAGAAAGAATTAGAGGAAGAAGAAGAAGAAGAAGGATGGAAGGTAAGAAGTGAAAGATGGGGTACTGAAAGAAAGAAAGAATTAGAGGAAGAAGAAGAAGAAGAAGGATGGAAGGTAAGAAGTGAAAGATGGGGTACTGAAAGAAAGAAAGAATTAGAGGAAGAAGAAGAAGAAGAAGAAGGATGGAAGGTAAGAAGTGAAAGATGAGGTACTGAAAGAAAGAAAGAATTAGAGGAAGAAGAAGAAGAAGAAGGATGGAAGGTAAGAAGTGAAAGATGGGGTACTGAAAGAAAGAAAGAATTAGAGGAAGAAGAAGAAGAAGAAGAAGGATGGAAGGTAAGAAGTGAAAGATGAGGTACTGAAAGAAAGAAAGAATTAGAGGAAGAAGAAGAAGAAGAAGGATGGAAGGTAAGAAGTGAAAGATGGGGTACTGAAAGAAAGAAAGAATTAGAGGAAGAAGAAGAAGAAGAAGAAGGATGGAAGGTAAGAAGTGAAAGATGGGGTACTGAAAGAAAGAAAGAATTAGAGGAAGAAGAAGAAGAAGAAGAAGGATGGAAGGTAAGAAGTGAAAGATGAGGTACTGAAAGAAAGAAAGAATTAGAGGAAGAAGAAGAAGAAGAAGGATGGAAGGTAAGAAGTGAAAGATGGGGTACTGAAAGAAAGAAAGAATTAGAGGAAGAAGAAGAAGAAGAAGGATGGAAGGTAAGAAGTGAAAGATGGGGTACTGAAAGAAAGAAAGAAACAAAACAAACAAACAAACAAACAAACAGAGACGAACACAATAGGAAAGAAAGAACTTTCTTCCTCTTCTTCCTCCTCTTATTATTCAGCTGTAAGTATTATTATAATTACGTAATTATTTATTATTTCTACACTGTTTTGATTAGAGTATGCGTACGCCATGAAGAGCGGTTCTTCCTAACTCCTAACCAGATCCAACAACGACGCGCCCTTGCAGTTTCGAGTTTTCACACGGCAGAAGACGTGTCCACGTGTGAAAGGTCAACCCTCCACCTGCTGGCTAACTTCAGCGAAGTTTCACTCCAACGGGATCTTTATTTACTTCGAAGGACATAAATGCGTGTAAAAATTAACTGGAAGGATAAAACAGCTCCCCGCAGACGTGACCTTTAATAAAAAGCAGCTTTTATTTCATCCTTTCGAATCCCGTCGAGTGGGCTTTCCTCCTCACGTTTATTTACGACGCGGTGACACGGCCGTGAATCGCAGCACAAAGTGAAACTCATATAGTTATCAAAAGCATAAAATTCCTTTCACTTTAGGTGTCAGGGAAATGAAAGAGGTAGTCATAAAGGCGACGTGAGGCGTAAATCAGGCGAGATCCGGGCGGAACAGAGAGACGGAGACGGAGACGGTCTGATTAAATCGTGGAAATTAGGAATTTAGCATAAGAGCTAAGCTATTGTTTCCCAGAATCCACAGTTCTTCATTATTACAAGTTTAAGCAAAGATGCTTAAAAAAGGTTTTATTCTCCTCATACCACGTTATTATATATTTTTTTACATTTATTTTTATGCATTTAGAGTTACATTTCATGTTTTGGAATGTCACCAGAAGAAGTTAGTTCGTGTTATCACTTACATTCCAGCAGCTATAAACTTCGCAGTGGGCTGGAAAACTGAGACTGGAGACTCCTTCCAAAAAAAATGCGAAATACACATCTCCTTACAGAAAACATCGCTCACGTCTTCTTTCTTAAATAACAGCAGGCGTTTCATCGATTTAAGTGGAAGTTGTTACTATCGAAATCTGTGAACAATTACATTATTCATCTGTTAAAGATTGACACGTTGTACTTTTTGTCCGTTTATAGTTACGTTTAATGTTGTGAAAAAGAAAGAAAGAAAGAAAGAAAGAAAGAAGGAAAGAAATGAGAGACAAACAAGAAAGAAAGAAAGAAAAAACAAAGACAGAAAGAAAGAAATGAGAGACAAACAAGAAAGAAAGAAAGAAAGAAAGAAAGAAAGAAAAAACAAAGACAGAAAGAAAGAAATGAGAGACAAACAAGAAAGAAAGAAAGAAATGAAACAAGCCAAAAAGAAAGAAAGGCAAAGAAAGAAAGAAAGAAAGAAATGAGAGACAAACAAAAAAGAAAGAAACGAGACAAACCAGAAAGAAAGAAAAAAGAAAGAAAGAAAGAAAGAAAAAAAGGCAAAGAAGGAAGGAAAGAAAGAAACGAGACAAACCAGAAATAAACAAAGAAATGAGAGATAAACCAGAAAGAAAGAAAGAAAGAAAGAAAGAAAGAAAGAAAGAAAAAAAGGCAAAGACAGAAAGAAATAAAGAAAGAAATAAGAGATAAACCAGAAAGAAAGAAAGAAAGAAAGAAAGAAAGAAAAAAAGGCAAAGACAGAAAGAAATAAAGAAAGAAATAAGAGATAAACCAGAAAGAAAGAAAGAAAGAAAGAAAGAAAAAAAGGCAAAGTCAGAAAGAAATAAAGAAAGAAATAAGAGATAAACCAGAAAGAAAGAAAGAAAGAAAGAAAGAAAAAAAGGCAAAGACAGAAAGAAATAAAGAAAGAAATAAGAGATAAACCAGAAAGAAAGAAAGAAAGAAAGAAAGAAAAAAAGGGAAAAGACAGAAAGAAATAAAGAAAGAAATAAGAGATAAACCAGAAAGAAAGAAAGAAAGAAAGAAAATGGCAGATAAAAAAATATATATATATTAGGAAGGGATGAACAGAGAAAGGAAGGAAAAATTAAAGGAAGCAAGAAAGACTAAGTGAAAAGGAATGTAATGAAAAGAAAGAAAGAGAGAGAGAAAGAAAGAGAGAGAGAGAGGAGGAAGGAGGGTTGAAAGAAATAATGTAGTAAAAAAGGGAAAAATTAAAAAATAGAAAGCTAAAGTATTACAGCAGCTATAAACAGTTGTTCTCTCTCTCTCTCTCTCTCTCTCTCTCTCTCTCTCTCTCTCTCTCTCTCTCTTTTCTCTCTCTTGATATTAATGAGACAAAACATGAAGCTTGTCACGTGACCAAGAAACTGCAACATGTGAAGACATGTGAAATTAGAGTGTTAACACTGGAGACTCCTTCCAAAAACGTTAAAGAAACGTCTCCTCACAGAAAGCATGCTTTAAAACAAATCTGTCGACATGAAGTCTCGATGGGAATTGTTCCTATGGAAACGATAACGTATAAACGAGCGCGCTGATATAAACGTAGAGCCGGGACTGCTGTTACATCTGCTCTTACCTAAACTCAATCAACTCCTTCTGTCCAATCAGAATCAGAAACCTTCCTGGAACTCAAGTGCACTCAATCCCACTGCGCCGTCATGATCTCATGCTGCTCTTCTCCCAGCATGCTTTGCTAAAAGAACATGGATCTCCTGAGCGTTGTTCTCGTCCCGAATCAAACCTCACGTCGCTGATTTCACGCTTTGAAGCAGCTCGGTCAGGGCCTTCAGACGCAGCTGAGTGTGGCGGGAACGGTTCACGACCTCTCACCTCATCCATCATGACGTGATTGACATGGGAAGCCGGCCAGTGACATGCCAGCGCATTAGGGCGGGGCCAGGACCGAAGCAGCAGATGGAATCTATTGGTTCATATCAATATGGTGATAAGTTTGAGTCCTGAGTCCTGGCTGTTTAATGAAATCATGCATTCAGGTCAAAATGTTACCCAGTAGAATTGGAACTAATCTCAGCTCCAGATATATATGAGAGAATATGAAAACGTATTGTATAATTTAGCTTAACGGTGTATACATTAGTAGATGTCGCAGAACAACCGATCAAACATTTCCACATTCCCAGCTACTCCACCGCACCTCGGCGTGGAACGGTTTACGTTAACGTTTCTTGACGTAAATCTGTCAGTTTATTTAGTTAATCACAGACGTGGTCGAGCCCAAACCACCAACCCTCTGCTCTTTTTATTTATTTCATTTTTTTACAGCGTCTCTCTGGGCCACTTATTCCTCACTCCATTGAAAAAGTGTTAAACATGCGAGCCAAATCCATTAATCTTTACAGTCCGCCACTGGAACTGGCGAAGTTTTGGGAGTTCGTTAGTGAATTTGCTTTTTGCCGAGTTTATTCGCAGAGCTCTCTCTCTCTCTCGCTCTCTCTCTCTGTCCTGGACCGAGACAGAGACCGGAACAAACGAAAAGCGTGGATCTGAGAGAAAGTTCTAGAAAGAGATGAGAGATGATGAACAAAAAAAAAAATTAAATAAATAAAAAAATAAACAAAAGGATTTAAAGGTACATGATTGTTAGTACATGGACCATAATCCAATTTGGACCCATCATACAAGCTAATTAACAAGTAATTAACAAATCCATCAACAGAAATCCAGACGCTATTGATGCACGAAAGGTGTGATACATATCATACATATCTCATCACAATGTGTCTGCTTAAGACTTCTTCTTCTTCAAAAAACAATCTGCTTTGTTCCTTCCTGCGTGACCGTGTTCAGATGTTTGCCTCCTGTCTAGACACGGGATACGCATATTTTTATGCTGCTATATGTCTTCCTTTCTTGTGAAAGTTCAGTGTTTAAGGAAGTTCAGCGAGCTCTGTTTCCGTCTCAGTGTGGCAACACGATGCCTGCTACAGTACTGATGGAAAAAAAAAAAAAGCTTCTAGCACTTTCTCATTTTTTTTTTTTTTTGTTCATATTAAAGCAGAAGTTTTCCTAGACTCCCTTGTACTCACTCTTACGGTTCGTATTTGTCATTGAGTTATCTATCACTTTAGCTACAAAATAATTGATAGTACTTATTAATACACAGTACATAAGAATAATGTGCTTTAAGATAATAAGGTGGGAATCATGATTACAGCTACGTAATCATGTGATGATGCATTTACAAAAAACAAAAACAAATGAAGAGCTGTGCTTTTGTGCTTTAGAGATTAGCGTCTTTGCCAGTTAGGGTGTAAGATTGACGTTTCTGGGAGGTTCTGATAATGTGTGTAATCATATTTAGCTTGACGAGAAACTTAAATGTGAAAAAAAAACAACAACAAAAAAACAACCCTTTCCTACAGTCAAAAAAGCTTATAGGAACTTTTATTATTGTTATCTAAAAGCCTTCTCAGATGACATAACGTTCTTAGATTCTCATTAACATTTATGGGAAAGTTATTCAGAATCGGGTTAAGTCAATTTTCCAGGCGTCCGATTTAGAAATCATCTGCGGGTACAGGCTACTGAAATTTTTCTCGAGTAGATCTAAATCTGCATCTGAAAGGGGAATTGTCATTAAGCTTAAAAACACAAGAACTTGCCTTTAAGCCTACAATTTTTTTTCAAATTTTCAAATTTGGCTCGTTAATTTAACAGTACGGCTCGTAAAATAGCACTTGATCCAGCATATCGTTTAATTTCGGTATTAACTCAATCTGTGCACTTAGCTCGAAGCCATTTCGGTATCAATACTCTTCCACGTATGACTCTTTGAGCCGACCACAACAATTTTTATACAAACCTTGGAGATAAATCTCCCAATATTTGTGTTCCGGTAGAGTAAGATCAACTGATGACTTATTGAAGTGGTGCTCTGAGTAAGCCTTGGTTTTTGTGTTGTTACACAAGCTCTGATGCTGAAGAATCAGCCCTTAATCCATAAACATAACTTTAGTGAGAGATGACGCTGTAGATCGTAGGAGTCTTGATAAAAATCCAGTCCCAGATAATCAGGATACTCATAAAAACACGACTTAGATGACATCAAGCCCATTATAATACAGGAGAAAACATGGCCTATATATATCAGGAGCTAAATACTTTTTCGAAAAAGTAATTGTCGAAAAAGTAATTGTAGTGACTGTCGCATTCTTTTAGAATTGACACAAAGATATGAGTTCCGAATGAATAATTTAGCATATAATCTATATAAAAGTAGTGAACCAAGCATAATGGTTAAAGGGACGCTTCAGGCTCATCGTCGTGCCCTCATGCCTGAATCTTGTTTGCCTCTCGTGTGTGAAATGACAGGATGTGCCAACAAATTGCACCGGTGGTGGTGGAGTGTCTGAGGACAACGGCGTGCCATATGCCGGCCCGGGGAAATGAATGGGCCTCATTTGTGTTGGCCTGCCTGGGACTGGCCGTGGCACACACACTCCGACACAGACAGACGAGCCCTCGCGCTGCCATTTGCAACACATGTACGCCGCACAACACACACTGAACGGCCCCTGCCGACAATCCTAAACTCGCTCAGGGTTGTTGTTAGAAATGTAAACTGGGTGTAGAGTACTTAACGTCACTGAAAGGTTTTCTCTTTGTGCAAATAAGCCGATTAGATATTCAGGCAAGGGTGCAAGATTTTAGCCTTTAAAGGTGATGATGTACAATATCTTGCTAGCAACTTAGCATCAATCCTTCTTTGGCTAATCGCTATCGATGGCTGAGTGTACTCATGGCCCTTTAAGATATTTACATACAATTACTTACTAAACAAAACGCATCACAGAAAGTCCTTCTCAAGGACACGATTTGTAAAAGGACTATGTAAGTGTTCTATGTAGACTCACAGAAAGTCTTCCTTTTCTCCCAAATTACTTGATTTACAGATTAACCCGAAGGTGCTGGAGTTCCACTAGCTGCCCTTAAAAATGTTGTCATCCAGTTCCTTGCTAGCAAAAAGACAACAACACTTTTCTCTATTATTATTATTATTATTATTATTATTATTATTATTATTATTAAAAGCCTTACTTTTCTTCTAAATTAACCAACTAGTAGAAGTCACATGAGACCAGGTAGTCGCACTTGAATCAAAACAAAAGATAGCAAATACATACGATTAGCATCACAGAAATCCTTATATTCCTACAGTCGAGCTGATTAGCCAAGGATCCAGGACACAGGCTAATCACTATGATGGGTACAATCCCTCGCTAACAACAACAAAAAAAAGGATCTTAGCATCAGAGAGCTCCTTTTCTCCCAAATTACACGATTAGCAGATTAACCAAGTGTACAAAAAGCAGGCTAGTTGCCCTTGAAGAAACTTGGTCATGTTTGTGCTGGTTGTGTTGGTGGATTTATAGCTGTATGTGTGTGTGTGTAGTGTGTGTGTGTGTGTGTTGTGTGTGCGATGATAGCAGATGATTAAGGAGCAGGCGCTCTGTTGACATGAGATACAAATGAGGATGAAATGAGAAGGTCAGGGCTGGTCTCGGGATGTGCCGCCCCCCTCTTCAGGACAGCCAGCTAATCCCCTACTTAATCGCCCCTGCTGCAGCACGTACACACACACACACACACACACACGCTCACACCCACACACAAACATACACACCACTCATCAGCACCCTGCATCCTCATAATTGCAGTAATTAGCAACACAACAAGTTCGTCTCAGCCACCGGCCGGCTGTTATGATTACTGCCACTCTGTTTCGTTCTCGCAGGACTTTGCCACCTTTGACCACATTAGTGTGTCAACACACAGGCATACATCAGGTTTCTGTCATGGCATGCTAAAAAAATAGGAACACAAGGATGGGTGTGGACCTCATCCAGGAAAGTGTAACAAAATGCTTGAGTGTGTGTGTGTGTGTAGAGTGATGACAGGACTGGAAGGCGGGTTTGGGTCTCTATCGGTTAAGTGACCTGATGACCCCGTGGCCAAGGGAAGCACTTTACTCAAAGTGTGTCATTTTTCACCCGGGGAAAAGTGTGTCATCTGGTTTTGTGACAGAACTCCATTTAGACAAGAAGGGATGCTCTTCCTCTTTCATCAAACCCTGATCTCTATCATCACGCCGTCTTACACACTCAACCAAACCCATCATTTTTCATAACCACTGGACAATAGAGATCTGAGGGTCAAAGATGGAGGAGTGCACTTGCCTCGGTCAGTGCAGTGTAAACAATGTGTGGATATGATGGATGGATTGGAGCAGACCACCAATGCAGATCAAAGGGGATATGAGTGTGAATATGAGCAAGACAGAGTAATAAAGAGAGAGCAAGAGGGAGAGTGTGTATCAGAAAAATGAGCCTGCCAGTGCTTAATTGAGCATACCAATTCCTAATGTGTCAGGCGGTGGCCCCGCAGATGAGGGATGGCACTTTTTAGCATGCCATTGTCCCTTTGTTTCCTCCCGCAGGCTAATGAGGAAGGCAGATCGCTGGAGACCCGGCGCATACTGTCCCCATTCACAAAATATTGCCGTGCACGCATGTCATTAGACCCCTGTGAGAGCACGAAACCGTCATTGACCTCATCACATCTTCATGATCAAAATCATTATTCAAGACTCAGAAATTAAACAGAACCTTTGGTCTGGTTTGGTACCTTTTGCAAGGGTATGACTTTTGTACCTTTCGTCACCCGGTGAAGTGAATTATAGTCTACCTTTCCAACTTACTTACATAATTAGACCTCAAGGACCACAATTGTACCTTTGGGGATACATCTACATTGTGTCCATCATGGGAAAACAAAAATGTACACGTGCAGCAACTTTTTCCTGACCATGTAGCAAGATTGCTAGCTAACACATTGACCATTTCAACCTGGAGACTTGTTCCAATTTTTATTTTATTTAATCAAAGGCATATAAAATCAATTTACCAAGAAAGGTTAGGTCTAATCTTCTTAAAGGTTTGATTCCAGAGACTCACCATTAATCTTTAAACAGTGTCTAATGGAAGATGATGCTTAAGATCAGTTTTGGCACATTACCCAAGCCTAATCCCAGCTGATCCAAAAAACATGAATCATATGATGCTAGGCTGATCATAATCACCAAGATTTGGTTACAAGGGATAGTATGGTATAATTTACCACAACTCAAGATACTGAGGTTAGGCCTAACTGCCAACACATTATGGGGGCAATTAGGGGACAGTGGGGGTTGTTGGTGGAAGGTGTATTGTTATATTGGCAATGCTGGCATCGGGTCACTCTAGGGGAGGTATGCCCACCCCGTCTGCCCACGTCCCGACCCTGCCTGCTAACTCCCGGGCTTTTTCAAGGTGCTCCATAGCCATATGCTTGCTCACTGGGGAAGCGGGCATGAAGGGCGAGTCTCGATGCCCTTCATCCAGGTGAGGCACAGGGATGCGCAGCTGGGTTGATGCCAGTCGAGTGGGGACAAGGAGAGAGCGCGCCATGGCAGATACTAGTGCCCATGCCGTGCCAACCAACAGCACAGACTGCCTCGCCAGTTCAGACAGTCTCCGGCTATTTATAATATCCACATCTTCTCTCCAAATAATTGATTTGGTGAGGACTTAACCAAGATGAATCTTCATGCTGAGGACATGTTTAAGTTCTGTGTAGCCTGGTCTCCTTCTATGAAGTTAACCTAGCATTGTTCTTGTTTGCAAATGCTAATCTTGTACATAGAATGAGGGTGAGAAGCATATGATGGAATGAGCCAGCTGGGTGGCTTCCATCACTGACCCAAGAAAAGTCACCCCAGTTTCATTCCGTCCGATTGCACTCTGGGGTTGGTTGGCAGCAGACAGCCCTCGTTCCAGATCTTGCTAATTTCACAATGTCTAACTCTAAATTTCACCAGGAAACTTGAGAAGATTGCATCCCATGCTGCAAAGATCTAAAAACCAATAAAAGTACCAATTTAAAGATTCTCAATCCAGCACTGGGTGCTTTGGGATACTGGATCTCAATCAGTCCTGCCTTGTCACTAACTTATGACACTCTCTCATCACTTAACATATTAAATCTATGCACTAGCATAATCCTTTTTTTTTTTTTTTCTTCTCTTGACCCCTATTGCCATCTTCTTCACATTTGTTTACAGGCCATGTCCTGGTAAAGGACCACAGCAACTTTTACTCTCTTAGGAACATAGATTCCAATTAGCACCTTGAACGATTCTTTACTTTATCCCTCTGGAAGAACCTTTAAAGGTCCTAAAACTGATGGTTTTCATTTCAGGAATGGTTCCAAATAGTGCTCCTTTAAAAAAAGATAAACCATTCAAGCTGGCACCAAACTCTAGACACGTCTGTCTGAATATTGGAGAATTAGCTAGACCGTGTGTCTCCTGGATTAAAGATTCTTGCCTAGAGTTACTGTACCCCAGACTGTGAGAAGGTCCACAGAGCGTGTGTGTATGTGTGCATGAGCTTGTATGAAACTGGCCTCCGCCGAGTCCAAAGCTTCTGCGCGGCTTCCATTTTGACATTTACGGATTCATGTTTCATTTCTCTGTTTCACACGGGACCGTGGCTGCCCACGCTGGATTTAATGTGTACGCGGGAATGTGGCGTAGCTGGAGGCAAAGGTTATCACAGCGTGTGGCAACCTGTTGTACCTGCCGTAGCAATGCTGCAAACCACAGGGAGTTTCAGATCAATATATTCCGCTGAGATCTTTTCCAAAGGCCCTTTATATAATGTGCAAAAGCCCTTTAAGACCAACAGGAAGTAGAAATACACCAATGATACACTGTGGTTGGCTTGTGTTTTGAGATCCTAGCTCGGAAGACGGCAGTGTCATTTGGTTTGTGACTTATTTGATTCGTTCAACACATTTGGTTTCCAGTGGTTTGGGTTTAAAGAGTGTAAATGTGGTGCTGGTAGATAAAAATGAGCAAAAAAAACACGAAGTAACAAAACGTGGGTCTTTAAATAGGTTGTAACTGTCCATGCTTTCAACCTTGAAGTAAGGTTAAGCAATTATTGTGATATGGAAAGGCCAACATGAACTCGTTCCTTTATGTAGCTAGCAAAGAAATGTAAAAGATTAAAATAAAATGTCTACCAAAAACAGAACCCCCTACCTACCACCCCCCACCCGCCTTCCTTGACTATTAATGGAGTTTAAAGTGTTTGAGCTCATCAGAAATGGTGTGTTCCTCAGAAACTGTATCCACAACACTTCTTTTATGAGAGCTCATTAAATACAACTCAGGCTTTAATCCGAATTTCACGTCGGACATGTTAACGTTTATGATTTGGTTCATTGGTGCTAATCAGGCGATGTTATCTTCCTCTAGAGAGCATAATATTCTTTCCGAATAGTACGTGTACATACAGTGTATGTGTATGTGTGTGTATGTGTATATATATATATATATATATATATGTGTGTGTATGTGTATGTATGCGTTGCGAGGGTGTCCTTGCTGTTCGGGGGACACGTCTAGAGAAACAAGAGGGAGGAATTCGTCCTTACAACATCGCCGTGAGTGACAGCTCTCTCTTTCAACATCTCCCCCACCCCCATCTGCCTTATTTTCCAAGAGAGATTAAATATTTCTGCTTGAGAACACCCTTTAAATTCTGAAATGACTGCTGTCACTGACACACAGACCCACATCACACTCTCTGTCTCTCTGTGTCTGTCACACATATACACACTCACACATACACACACACACACTCCCCCTCTCATAGCTTGGATGGATGGCTGGGAGGGTAAAATATAATCTTTGAAAAGAAAGGGGCCCTGTGGGTTTTTCTCCCTGTGGGACCTCTGGGGTAAGGGTGTGTATGTGTATGTGTATGTGTATGAGGAGGGGGACGTTGCGGCCACTTCACACTGTAACCCGACCCAATGGGGGTCCAATCTGTCAAATAATTAGCCGTTTGTGCGTGACAAAGGTTTTATTTGCAGGAATTTCATACAGCTGGCTTTGAATAATATAGCTGTGTATTGTGCAGGGTCATGGGAACATCATCTCTTACTGGTGGGCCATAAAAAACGACCAAATGATAATGAGGAAAGGGGCTGGTAATTTAATGCCTAAAGCATTTTCTCTCTCTCTCTCTCTCTCTCTCTCTCTACTGTGTCCTTTTTGTACACACACACACACACACAGTCAGTTATACTCTCTTTTATTCTTCATGAGTTAATTAGCAAACTTTATTTAGACCTAAATATTCCAAGAAACCGTGAAGCGTTTAAAAGTCCAGAAAACGTTACAGCATTACCGTGGACTGTTACAAAGCGCTGACACTGGAGACTCCTTTCCTACATGCTACATAAACATCTCACAGAAAAGTGCACAATATGAGCTATTACAAACCCCTGTGTAAGTTCTCACTATAGTAACGATTTGCCTCGTTGCCAGAACTATTGTCAGAGCTGCTGTTGTAGAACTTTAATCAACAACCAATCAGATTGGAGAATGGAACAGTGCTGGTGTATAAACTTGGTATAATAAGTTGCTGTGCTTGTAAATTCCAGGCTAAACGAGTGATAAGCGTCACTGTGATGAAAAATCGGATAAACTGTTATCTTCGCCAGTTGTAACGTGGTATCGGTCAAACTTCGCAGCTGCTCCAAACCGAGCTGGTTCAACTGGATCGACCGGCATGCCCTTTGACCCATGTGGAGGAACAGAATCAGGAAGTAGGGCGCTAAGAAGGATTGATCGGTTTGCTGTCTATGAATGACTCTTTATACCGTGCCATAGCTTAAGATTGACCTTTAGTGACCTCTGTTTGGACAATTCAGGAGAGAGCCTTGACCCATATCCCCCTCAGAGGGCACTAATTAGCAATGATGCTAGCTAGTCGTGTCGAACCAAAGCTGTAGATTTGATATAAGAAGCACTTGATTGAAATTTAGTATCGTATTACTTATCATTAGTGATACTGTATCATATATCAGGTTCATTAGCGGTACACTCCGATTCAGTCTCAGGATTAGCCTGGGTTTGTTTGAAATCTATTTCGTTACGACAATTATCAAATCACCAGCGAGCAGAAAAGCGCTTGTGTTTAAATGTGACTATTAAAATTTTGCAAATTGGGATCTTGTTCTAATTATCGGCCGTACGAGCGTACAATATTCCCGGTCATTACTCTACACGGTCCCCTTTCCCTCCCCTTCCTAGCTTAATAAGAAAGTGCGCTGGAGCACGACACCATGCTATAACTCTAATTTCTGCCCTTGCCTCTCAGCTATTTATAGACGAACAAAAGCATACAGCCGAAAACTATCATCTCCCTCATTAAAGCGGTGCCTGGATGGCAACATGATGTCAGATGTTTAAAAAGACAATATTACTAATGTTATGTGATACAATAAACATTTAACAATGGTACATGCAAGAAATATGCTTATATCGCGAAATATGATTTCATTATAACTAAAAACTACGACTAATCCGATTGTGTACTGATTGACGGCAGTGTCTCGGAGGCAACATAAACTCGTGAACGGTGCCAGTGCTAGAAAAGTGTGTAGGAATGACAAACTGCTGCATCCACAGAGCTTTTGTTTTTAGACAAAAAAACAAACAGCGGCAGGTAAGTTTGCAGTTTGCGTACACTCCACTGCTACGTCCTTTCTCCTAGCTAGTTTACAGCTACATTGTTCTCCTAGCTAGTTTACAGCTACATTGTTCTTCTAGCTAGTTTACACCTACATTGTTCTTCTAGCTAGTTTACACCTACATTGTTCTCCTAGCTAGTTTATGCTACATTGTTCTTCTAGCTAGTTTACACCTACATTGTTCTTCTAGCTAGTTTACAGCTACATTGTTCTCCTAGCTAGTTTACAGCTACATTGTTCTCCTAGCTAGTTTACACCTACATTGTTCTTCTAGCTAGTTTATGCTACATTGTTCTCCTAGCTAGTTTACACCTACATTGTTCTTCTAGCTAGTTTATGCTACATTGTTCTTCTAGCTAGTTTACACCTACATTGTTCTTCTAGCTAGTTTACACCTACATTGTTCTTCTAGCTAGTTTATGCTACATTGTTCTTCTAGCTAGTTTACACCTACATTGTTCTTCTAGCTAGTTTACAGCTACATTGTTCTTCTAGCTAGTTTACAGCTACATTGTTCTCCAAGCTAGTTTACACCTACATTGTTCTTCTAGCTAGTTTACAGATACATTGTTCTCCAAGCTAGTTTACACCTACATTGTTCTTCTAGCTAGTTTACACCTACATTGTTCTTCTAGCTAGTTTACAGCTACATTGTTCTTCTAGCTAGTTTACAGCTACATTGTTCTCCAAGCTAGTTTACACCTACATTGTTCTTCTAGCTAGTTTACAGATACATTGTTCTTCTAGCTAGTTTACACCTACATTGTTCTCCTAGCTAGTTTACGCTACATTGTTCTTCTAGCTAGTTTACAGATACATTGTTCTTCTAGCTAGTTTACAGCTACATTGTTCTTCTAGCTAGTTCACAGCTACATTGTTCTTCTAGCTAGTTTACAGCTACATTGTTCTCCTAGCTAGTTTACACCTACATTGTTCTTTTAACTAGTTTACACCTACATTGTTCTTTTAGCTAGTTTACAGCTACATTGTTCTTCTAGCTAGTTTACACCTACATTGTTCTTTTAGCTAGTCTACAGCTACATTGTTCTTCTAGCTAGTTAATGCTTTATTTTGCTGTGGCTTTTTAAAAAAATTGTGATGCAACTTGGAGAGTTTTTTGTGTTTTTTTTTTGCGGAAAACTACTTAAATTGCCAAAATTGCAATCAGAAGAAATTGTTTTCGCAGTGATGTTTGTTGGTAAATGAGACGTTGTAGCTGTTCTCCTGCTGGACGCACGTGAATCGAAGAGGGCTTTGGCTGAACGCGCGTTGTAATGACGTCACGTGATGCGTCTCGGCCCAAATTTGATTTCGAAAAATCGCAAGCTCCTCCGAATATTGCGGAGTTTACTTGATTTTGTGTTCATTTCTGCGATCGTAAAAATCGCAAAATCCTGAAGGGGCTGGTTTATATGGTAAAGACAGTTCAAAAACCAAATGTATTTTTGTATTTTATATTTGAGGGAGATTTCCTAAATGTTGTTTTAATCTCTTAAATAATTCAATTTCTTTTTGGGATAAACTTTGATGCATGAGTACAAGCAAACTATGGAACGTAAAACTGTGAAAGGTACAAATACAAATACACAACAGCATGAAATCTTTTCCCTCCGTATTACGTATTACATTTTTTACAATTTAGATCCGTTGGGAAATTCATAAAAAATATATACTTAAGAACAATAATAAAATCTTAGGAACTGGAGTGACTTGTGAATGGATGATCATGACTAGACACACACACACACACACACACACACACACTCCTAGGATTATACTCCTCTGGATTACAGTACATCTGACAGTAGTTCATGTTGGATTTGGGGATAATGGAGGATTTTCTCTTCAAGAGCTGAGCTTATCATCACACCGAGAGACGCTGATTCTCTCTCTCTCTCCCTCTCTCTCTCTCTCTCTCTCTCTCTCTCCCTCGCTCTCTCTCTCTCTTTTGATTTAGCGCTGAGTTCTCACTCAACACAGCGCAGGCCGAGTCCTGAAGGAGTTAAATAAAGCTGACCCCCTTGTAGAGTTATTCTTCGCCGTTACTCTAGGGGACGCCGGACTGAGGTGTGCTTTAATTAACCGACTCAGTGGCTTCAGGAACACAGTCACACCAAAAAAAAAAAAAAAAGAAAGAAAGAAAAGAGAGAGTTTTTTTAGTTTTTTTTATTTTGTTAGAAAAAAGCAATTGTGTTTTGAATCGCTTTTTTTGATAAACCGAGATGTCCATTTAGACAAAATAAACAGTGTTACTGGAATGTTTGTTTTGTCTGGGTTCTCAGCTGAAATCTTTACATACAACTACAGTGTGTAAGGACTTCATGATAATCAATACGGCGTAGTTTAGCTTTCTGTCTGCTAATGACCCGGTGTGAAACATTAAAGGAGCGGTTTGTAATTATTTTTTCGAGCTGCTGTCCATGAGGCAAATTATTATTGCAGTGAAAACATTGACAAACGTTTGTCTTCATCCCCAGTCGACCCAAAAGACTCGTGACTTCCTGTTCATGTTAATATTCATATACGGTATGTTTACACTAGCACGAGACCGTTCCATTAACATGTACGTACTGTACACAACACGATTTTGACTACAGCGGCAAGCAACAAACCGACCAAAATGTGAAATCAATCAACTGAGAAATCGTTGAATAATTTCAATCATCATCACCATCACCACCATAATCACCACCATAATCACCATCATCATCATCATCATCACCATCATCATCATCACCACCTTCATCATCATCACCATCATCATCATCATCACCATCATAATCACCATCATCATCACCACCATCATCATCACCACCACCACCATCATCATCATCATCATCATCACCATCACCATCATCATCATCACCATCACCACCATCATCATCAT